>NW_026652289.1:94621814-94897185 GCF_009828535.3 Hylobates moloch | reverse complement strand
TGTGCTCCAAGACACCCTATACTTTTTTTTTTTTTTTTTTTTTTTTTGGAGACAGAATCTGGCTCTGTCCCCCAGGCTGGAGTGCAGTGGCACCATCTCGGCTCACTGCAAGCTCCGCCTCCCGGGTTCACGCCATTCTCTTGCCTCAGCCTCCCGAGTAGCTGGGACTACAGGCGCCCGCCGCTAATTTTTTTTGTATTTTTAGTAGAGGCAGGGTTTCACTATGTTGGCCAGGATGGTCTCGAACTCCTGACGTCGTGATCCGCCCACCTCGGCCTCCCAAAGTGCTAGGATTACAGGCTTGAGCCACCGCGCCCGGCCAAAACAAGACAAGTCTTGGTTCTGCTGGACCTGCCAGATGGGGAAGAAATACACAATACCTGAAGATTGTTCACAAGCTGGGAGAACCAGTGGGTGGATTAGTTTTTTTATGAGAGAAGATCCTACTTCAGTGAATTGTGGGTCATAATGTTTGAGAGGCAATAATTATGCTGAATGAAAGAAGTTAGACCGAAAAAAAGGTGCGTGCTGTATGATTCCCGTATATAAAACTTTAGCATGTGCAAACTTATCTGTACTGAAAGTAGATCTGTAGCTGATAAGGGATGTGATGGAGAGGGACGAGACGAAGGGATTATGAAAGGGGGGAGGAAACTTAGACGTGAATATGTTCATTTGATTTTGGTGATTTCATGGGTGCATAGGTATGTCAAAACTTGTCAAATTGGACATTTAAATACGTGCAGTTTGTCATGTCAATTATTTTAAAATAAAGTCGTTTTTAAAAAAGAGGTAAGATAGAGTCAGATCCCTGAGGGTCAGATTGAGGAACTCTCGAAGTCTTCAGGAGCAGAAAGATGTTAAAGCAGTTTTAAGAAAATTAAACTGATTGTGGTCTTCCCAGTAGACAAGGAATAACATTTAGTAAACCGTTGCTAATAGCCAAACCTTGGCATGTGTGACAGCAAAATAAATGGAAAGGTGGATAGGTACACATTACATCCAGGGAACAACCCAGTTTTTGGTCCAGAAGGTGTGGCGTATGCGTGTATGTGGGTATCTCTGCACAGAAAAAGACAGTCCCATAGTTAAACCAAGAAGAATATTTACCGGCAGCAACAGGAGAGGATAGAGAAAGAACATGATTGGGGTAAGAAGATGATTTTGCATTTTGGACGAGGAGAGAGTAACATTTAAAGCCTCTACTCGCTCTGAAGCAGAGTGTGTTGCGACACTCGAGTTTGCTGGAGCGGGTCGGCACAGGCCAGGCCTAGTTAGCGGAATGAGCCCACACAGCAACTCCAGACTGGATCCCGAAGCCTGGAACCTTAACCCTCAACCTCTGATTCCCCAAGTTCCACTCTCGTAGCTGAGGCTGAAGTTTGTCTAAGTCCCGCCTAGGTATCCAACGGAGATAAGGCGTGAGCACCCCACCACTTTCTGGGAACCCGGAGGCGGTCGGCGTGGGGGCGCGAACCCGCCGGGCGCGTGCGCGCGGCGCTCAGGGAGGGGGCCTGGAAGTGAGGGAGCGCGCGCCCTTCACGTGACCCGACCCGCGGGCGGCGACGCACGCGCCGCGCCGCGCCGCTCACGTGGTCCGTTCCCAGCCCCGTCGCCGGCGGAGGCGGGCGCGGGCGCGTGCCTGTGGCCAGTCACCCGGAGGAGTTGGTCGCACAATTATGAAAGACTCGGCTTCTGCTGCTAGCGCCGGAGCTGAGTTAGTTCTGAGAAGGTTTCCCTGGGCGTTCCTTGTCCGGCGGCCTCTGCTGCCGCCTCCGGAGACGCTTCCCGATAGATGGCTACAGGCCGCGGAGGAGGAGGAGGTGGAGTTGCTGCCCTTCCGGAGTCCGCCCCGTGAGGAGAATGGTACTGGACCCACGCAGGCCCGGGCGGGGAATGGTCCTGGGGTTGCGGGCGGTAAAGGAGAGACTTGGCAGGCAAGTGTGTGGGGAGCCGCGTTCCATGCGGCGAAGGACCCCCAAATTGCCTGGAGGCTTCCGGATTTGTCCTCGCGGGACGGGTGTGCAGTTCGTTCGGGGGTGAGGGGCGGGAGCAGGTAGCAAGTTCGACGCGACACCTCTTCGCGGGAATCCCGAGCCGAGACTCGGCTCCCAGCGAGGGCCTCTGGAGGCGGCAGAGGCGCCAGCCGGGGACTACCTGGCTGGGCTCAACTGAGCGGCCGCAGCGCGCCCGACGCAGGGCTCAGCCTTCAAACTCGGCATCTCCTGGGAGCACGGTCCTCCTGGCGCCAGTTGCTGGCAGATAAGGGAACCAAATGCTCTGCTCAAGTTCTACATGGAAAAAGGGAGGGAGGGAGGGCTGGAAGGGTGCAAAAAGGGGGCAGAGGACACGCGTTTGGAGCAGTGCCTTGTTTGCTGTGCAGCGGAGACTCTACAGGTACATTTCCTTTTTGGAACCAAAAGGGAGGGATTTGACGATATTGATGGTAGATCTTTTTTCTTTATCAAGAATTAAGGATTTGGGTGGGTGGGGGAAGGCTTCTGTGGGGACCAAGACGATGTACTGTCAGTCAGGATTTAAGTCGAACTACCTCATCCATTGCCCCAGAGAACAGCTGATCGTGTTTTAAACCAAAAGGTGTGGAATGGAGAGAGGGAGGCGGTGCATTGCAGCTTCCAATAGAGCTTTTTATTTTTGAATATCAGGAACCGATTTTGAAGATTTCTTAAAAAGAAAAGTCATTTACATCAGGGACATGAAAAGCAGAGTAGGTATTTTTGGTCAGTACTTGAATTTGATAGGCTTTATGCAAACAACTCTCCCTCTGCTCGAGTCTGGCAAGTTTGCTTTTCATTGGACGCTAATTCAAGTGCCATACAAAACTAAAATAAGAGTTTTACTTATACCACAAATGTAGTAATACTTTGAATAAATAATGTGTCTTCCACTATTTTCCACCTTATTCTTTTTTGTTTGTTTTGAGACAGGGTCTCACTCTGTCTGTCGCCCAGGCTGGAGTGAAGTGGCGCGATCTCCGCTCACTGCAACCTCCGTCTCCCGGGTTCAAGGGATTCTCCTGCCTCAGGCTCCCGAGTAGCTGGGACTGTAGCCACCATGCCCGGCTAATTTTTGCATTTTTAGTAGAGACGGGGTTTCACCACGTTTGGCAGGCTGGTCTCTTAATTCCTGACCTCAGGTGATCCGCCCTCCTCAGCCTCCCAAAGTGCTGGGATTACAGGCGTGAGCCACCGCGCCAGGCCAACATGGGAGATTTCAAACACGCAAAGATATATTGTAGAATGAACTACCATATACCCATTGGCCAGTTTCAACAGCTTCAACCATGTGAATTTTATTTCTTCTATCATTCCTCATGTTCTTCCTCAATGGGATAATTTTAAAGCAAATCCCAGACAAATGTCATTTATGGATACTTTATTATGTTTATGTCTAAAAAGACAAGGACTTTTTAACATAACCACAATATTATTATCACACCTAAAAATTAATAATTGCTTAATATCATTAAATATTCAGCATATTTCCCTGATTGTCTCATATTTTAGTCAGTTGATTTGTTAGAATCAGGTTACAAAGAATTCTGCACATAGCATTTGGTTGGTAACTCAGTCGCTAGTACCTTCTTTTCTTGGGGTGTGGGGGTGTCGTTTACCATTTATTTGTTGAAAAAAACCCATCATTTGCGTTGTAGAATTTCCATCAGTTTGGATTTTGTTGAATGCATCCCTGTAGTGTCATGTAACATGTTTCTTTCTCCTCTGTATTTTTTTCTTTTTTCTTTTTGTTTGAGACGGATCTCGCTCTGTTGCCCAGGCTGAGTGCAGTGTAGTGAGCTCGGCTGATGTAGCCTCCGCCTCCTGGGTTCAAGTGATTCTCCTGCCTCAGCCTCCCAAGTAGCTGGGACTACAAGTGTGAGCCACCACACCCGGCTAATTTTTGTGTTTTTAGTGGAAACGGGGTTTCGCCATACTGGCCAGGGTGGTTTTGAACTCCTGATGTCCAGTGATCTGCCTGTCTCACCTCCCAAAGTGTTGGGATTACAGGCATGCCCCACTTTGCCCAGCCTCTACTCTTTATTTCCTGTCAACTAGTTAGTAGTTAATCTAAAGGCTTGATCAGTAGTCGGGAGTGATGGGGCTCGCCTGTAATCCCAGCTACTCGGGAGGCTAAGGCAGGAGAATCGCTTGAACCTGGGAGGCGGAGGTTGCAGTGAGCGGAGATCGTGCCACTGCACTCCAGCCTGGGCGACAGAGTGAGACTCCTTGATCAGGTGGGGCACAGTAATCCCCGCACTTTGGGAGGCGGTGACAGACTGATCCCAGATCACTTGAGGTCAGGAGTTCAAAACTAGCCTGGCCAACATGGTGAAACCCCGTCTCTACTAAAAATACAAAAGTTAGCTGGGCATCGTGATGGGCACCTGTAATCCCAGCTACTCGTGAGGCTGAGGCGGAGAATCGCTTGAACTTGGAGGGGGAGGTTGCAGTGAGCCAAGATGGCACCATCCACTCCAGCCTGGGTGAGAGTCTGTCTCAAAAAAAAAA
Organism: Hylobates moloch; assembly: GCF_009828535.3. Classification (NCBI taxonomy): domain Eukaryota; kingdom Metazoa; phylum Chordata; class Mammalia; order Primates; family Hylobatidae; genus Hylobates; species Hylobates moloch. The sequence continues at coordinate 94,892,659 of NW_026652289.1, read as the reverse complement.
GAGACTTGATCAGATTCTAGTTTCATACTTTGACAATACTCATAGATAGTACTATGTACTTTCTGTTGCATTACATTAAGAGGGACATACTGTCTTTGTTTTTTGAGAAGGAGTCTTGCACTTGTTTTTTTTGTTGTTGTTGTTTTATTTTGTTTTTTGGGGGGGACAGAGTCTTGCTCTTGTTGCCCAGGCTGGAGTGCCTGGCTTACTGCAACCTCTGCCTCCCTAGTTCAAGCGATTCTGCTGCCCCAGCCTCCCGAAGCTGGGATTACAGGCGTCCGCCGCCACGCCCGACTAATTTTTGTATTTTTAGTAGAGACAGGGTTTGCCATGTTGGCCAGGCTGGTCTCAAACTCCTGACCCCAGGTGATCCACCCGCCTCGGCCTCCCAAAGTGTTGGGATTACAGGCATGAGCCACTGCGCCCGACTTCTTCTTCTTTTTTTTTTTTTAATGTTAAGATTGTCCAGTGGATTCGTGTTGTCTGATGCCTGATCTCTCAGTTGTGAAGTTCCCCATAAGTTATTCATGTAGTAGTTTTTGTAGTAACCATTTAGTTTTTGTCATTGATCTATTATTTCATTCTGTGTTTCCTTTTCTCCGTTCTTTTTGGGAAATCTTTCAACATATAAGTAAATTGCAGTTTTTTTTTTTTTGAGACGGAGTCTCGCTCTGTCGCCCAGGCTGGAGTGCAGTGGCGCAATCTCGGCTCACTGCAAGCTCCGCCTCCCGGGTTCACGCCATTCTCCTGCCTCAGCCTCTCCGAGTAGCTGGGACTACAGGCGCCCGCCACCACGCCCGGCTAATTTTTTGTATTTTTAGTAGAGACGGGGTTTCACCGTGGTCTCGATCTCCTGACCTCGTGATCCGCCCGCCTCGGCCTCCCAAAGTGCTGGGATTACAAGCGTGAGCCACCGCGCCCGGCCGCAGTTTTTTGTTTTTCTTTTTAAGTGACTGCCTGTTAAATGTCAAATGCTTTAAGTTTGGTACCTGGGTCAGGGTGCAGTGGCTCACGCTTGTAATCCTAGCACTTTGAGAGACTGAGGCGGGTGGATCCCTTGAGCCCAGGAGTACAAGACTAGCCTGGGCAAGATGGCGAAACCCAGTCTCTACCAAAAAAAATAAAAAAAGATTAGCTGGGCATGGTGATGCGCACCTGTGGTCCCAGCTACTTGGGAGGCTGAGGTGGGAGGATGGCTTGAGGTTGCAGTGAGCTGAGATCATGCCACTGCACTCCAGCCTGGGTAACAGAACCAGACCCTGTTTCAAAAAAAAAAAAAAAAAGTTTGGTACCGGGAAGCAAAATTCAGTGGTTGAGGTTAGTTTAGGACATAAGCATTGCTTGACTATGAGGATTTTAACAGAGTCATTTATGTGAATCAATAAAAAGAACTTAAGATGGGTATCACTTTCAGATGATGCTTTGCAATTATTAGATTAGTTGAATGTGAATGCAGTGTTTGACTTGGAGAATTGGACCTCTTGTACTTTATAAAAATATGATTAGTTCTAGTTTAAATTGTTCGTTCTTTTAGAGATTTTGTTGACTTTTTGGTACAGTTAATTTTGGATTTAGGAAATTGCCCTGGATTTTTTTTTTTTTTTTTTGAGACGGAGTTTCCATCTTGTCGCCCAGGCTGGAGTGCAATGGTACGATCTTGGCTCACTGCAACCTCCGCCTCCAGGGTTCAAGTGATTCTCCTGCCTCAGCCTCCCAAGTAGCTGAGATTACAGGCACGCGCCACAACGCCCATCTAATTTTTATATTTTTAGTAGAGATGGGGTTTCACCATGTGGGCCAGGCTGTTCTCGATCTCCTGACCTCATGCTCTGTATTTTTTTAACCTGTTTTTCTGGGAGTGTGTATTTAGTTTTCTGACCATGTAGAGGTTTTAGAACCCTGTTAAAGGAATTTTGGTGTGTGGAGGTAAGCAGTTTTTTGAAGTTGATAAGTCAAGACTTGACTCTTGACATATTTTTGCCAGGTCACAGTCTTTTTTTTGAGACTGAGTTTTGCTCTTTCGCCCAGGCTGGAGTGTGGTGGCGTGCTGTTGGCTCACTGCAATCTCTGCCTTCCAGTTTAAAGTGATTCTCCTGCCTCAGCCTCTCGAGTAGCTGGGATTACAGGTGCCTGCCACCATGCCCGACTAATTTTTGTACTTTTAGTAGAGACGGAGTTTCCAAGTGATCCATCCACCTCAGCCTCCCAAAGTGCTGGGATTACAGGCGTGAGCCACCTCGGAGTCTTTTATGAGCATCACTGTTATCTTCTCAATCTGTAAAAGGCAGATGATAATCTTTTCCCTACTTGACCTAAGGAGCAATATTAGGATTAAAGTCTGTGAAACACTATTTACCCCTCTTACCATCATATAAACATGTCAATAACATAACACCTTAACTATCCTTAACTATCCAATTGCCAGACTTCTGGAAATCTTAACTTTGGAAACCAAGCTCCTTGTGGAAAGTGAGTAAAAAGCTTTTGAGCTAAGTCATCAGTAATATAGCAACCTTGAGACAGAGTTCACTGATTGAAAAATGTGTGCAAAGTGAAATTTAACAGGCTTAGTTTTCTGCTTTCTGCTGGCAGTTTGGTAGTACACTGGAGATAACAGGAGGAAAGTTACCTGAGAAGCAGACTATTACTGTTAGGAGGACACTGGAGAAACATAATTAGATTAGAAAGATAGGGCTATACATTACACTTTACTATATGAACTGATAGTCTTCCTAGTCTAATTTATCATACCCAATACCCGAAAGATACTCTGGACTAAGAGAAGTACGTAATAGGCTTTAGGCCCTTTTTTGCATTAGCTAACGTGTCGGCATTTAGCTGTGGCCATTGCTCTGAATGCTGTGTGTGTGTGTGTGTGTGTGTGTGTGTGTATGTTTATTTTTGAGACGAAGTCTTGCTCGGTCACCCAGGCTGAAGTGCAGTGGCGTGATCTCAGCTCACTGCAACCGCTGTCTCCCGGTTTCAAGTGATTCTCCTGCCTCAGCCTCCTGAGTAGCTGGGATTACAGGCATGTGCCACTACACCTGGCTAATTTTTGTATTTTTAGTAGAGACGGAGTTTCACCATGTTGGTCAGGCTGGTCTCGAGCTCCTGAGCTTGTGATCTGCCTGCCTCGGCCTCCCAAAGTGCTGGGATTACAGGCATGAGCCACCTCGCCTGGCACTGTACATATATTAATCCTGCAGGAAAACTCTGTGAAGTCAATACTGTTTTTTCCATTATTTATGATAAAGAGCAGAGAATCAAAAATCACTTGCCAACGGTCACAAGGCTAATAAGTGGTAGAGTAGGTGTTGACCTGCCAAACTATAGAAACTTGGAGAAGGCTTTTGATATTCAGGGACATGTATATTTATAAGACCTCAGATGACAGGTGTTATGTCAAGTTAAAAAAGTTAAGGTTTTTTAAAAAAAAGTTATAACTTTAAAAGTTTGCTGTACTTGATTTTCTTCAAATGATAATGAAATCTAATAGAATTTCCTTTACTATCAAATTTCTGTGTATTAACCTTAGGACAGATAATTTACAACTCAGTTGTCTGGTTTTTTTTTTTTTTTTGAGACAAGTGTCTTGCTCTATCAATTAGGCTAGAGTTCAGTGGTGTGATCTTGGCTCACTGCAGCCTTCGCCTCCTGGGTTCAAGCCATTCTCCTGCTGCAGTTTCCCAAGTAGCTGAGGTTACAGGTTGTACTACCACATCGGGCTACTTTTTGTGTTTTTATTTTTATTTTTTAAAAATTTGTGTTTTTAGTGGAGACAGGGTTTTGGCATGTTGCTCAGGCTGGCCTTGAACTCCTGGTCTCAAGTGATCTACCTGCCTTGGCCTCCTAAAGTACTGGGATTACACGCATTAGTCTGTATGCATTTTGTTTCATTTTTATTTTTATATTTTTTGAGAAGGAGTCTTGCTCTGTCACCCATGCTGGAGTGCAGTGGCACAATCTCCGCTCCCTGTAGCCTCTGCCTCCCGGGTTCAAGTGATTCTCCTCTCTCAGCCTCCCAAGTAGCTAGCATTACAGGCACCCACCACCATGCCCAGCTAATATTTGTATTTTTAGCAGAGACAGGGTTTCACCATGTTGGCCAGGCTGGTCTCGAACTCCTGACCTCAAGTGATCCACCCACCTCGGCCTCCCAAAGTGCTAGGATTACAGACGTGAGCCACCGCCCGGTCGTGCATTTTATTTTGACAAGTGCAGAGACACATACTCTGGGGCAATCCTTAGTAGATTAGAAAAGTCATTAAGTAGATTTCTGGATGGGTGTAACTCTTTGTTAAAAGCAGCAGGAAAAGACTGGACATGGTGGCTCTTGTCTGTAATCCCAGTACTTTGGGAGGCTGAGGCGGGAGGATTGCTTGAAGCCAGGAGTTTGAGACCAGCCTGGCCAATGTGGATAACCCCATCTCTACTAAAAATATAAAAATCAGCTGGACGTGGTGGTGTGCGCCTGTAATCCCAGCTTATTGCGAGACTGAGGCATGAGAATTGGTTGAACCCAGGAGATGGAGGTTGCAGTGACTCCAGATTGCGCCACTGCACCCCAGCCTGGGTGACAAAACAAGAAAAAAAAAAAAATATATATATATATATATATATATATATATAAAAAATGAATGTATCAAGAAAAGTATCAACACACTACTCACTGATAGATAATGGGTTGATATGGCTTACTCGCAGTGTGAATGTCCAAGTTTTCTTTTTTTGGATAGTGTCTTGCTCTGTTGCCCATGTCAGAGTGCAGTGGCGTCATCATGGCTTACTGTATTCCCGACCTCCTAGGCTCAAGTGATCCTGCCACTTCAGCCTCCCAAGTACCTAAAATGGCAGGCCCATACCACCAACCTGGCTACTTAAAAATTTTTTTTGACTGGGTGCGGTGGTTAATACCTGTAATCCCAGCACTTTGGAAGGCTGAGGCAGGTGGATCACCAGGTCAGGAGATTGAGACCATCCTGGCCAACATGGTGAAACCCCATCTCTACTAAAAATACAAAAATTAGTTGGGCGTGGTGGCACGCACCTGTAGTCCCAGCTACTCGGGAGGCTGAGGCAGGAGAATCGCTTGAACCCAGGAGGTAGAGGTTGCAGTGAGCTGAGATCGTGCCGTTGCACTCCAGCCTGGGCGACAGAGCGAGACTTCATCTCAAAAAAAATTTTTTTTGTTTTTGCAAAGGTGGGTTTCTCACTCTGTTGCCCAGGTTGATCTTGAACTCTTGGGCTTAAGTGGTCCTCCTGCCTTGGCCTCCCAAAGTGTTGGGGTTACAGGCATAAACCACTGCACCTGGCCTTAAGTTTTTAAATAAATAGAACTTTTCTACCAATTGTTACAGAATTATAGATGCTTTTCAATAATATCTTTAAAACTCTCTCATAGGGTTTGCATCTAAAATGTCAGTAATATCTAATTACTGACATTAATATCTAATTATTAATTAGTTGAGTAGTTGTCAGCCAGTTTAGAGTAAGAGTGGAACTCTATGACATAATAAAATTATGTACATGTATATATATGTATGTATATATACGTATGTATATATATGTACTTAAAAAAAGTAGAACTTGAGAGTAGGGTCCGTAAGAGTGTCAGAAAGTCAAATGTATTGGACTCTGGTAGGGGAAGTCAGAGAGTGCCAGCTTATTTCAACATTTTGCTTTAGGCTAGTCTTATTTGTCATTGTCTGTGTCACCCTTGGCAGGCATGTTGACCCATGTACAAATTTATCACATAACTCTGAATTTCTAGGTTTTTTTTTTGAGACAGAGTCTCACTCTGTCGCCTAGACTGGAGTGCAGTGGCACATCTTGGCTCACTGCAAGCTCCGCCTCCTGGGTTCATGCCATTCTCCTGCCTCAGCCTCCCGAGTAGCTGGGACTACAGGCGCCCATCACCACGCCTGGCTGATTTTTTGTATTTTTTTAGTAGAGACGTGGTTTCACCATATTGATCAGACTGGTCTCAATCTCCTGACCTCGTGATCCGCCTGCCTCGGCCTCCCAAAATGCTGGGATTACAGGCATGAGCCACTGCGCCCAGCCAATTTCTAGGTCTTTAGTGTCATTTAACTTTCTTTTCTTGAGCACATGAACTTTATTAGTAGGCAATTTCTTTTAATTTGATTGCCATTCTTTTGAATATGGGTCACATTTTCCTGTCCATTACCATATCTAGTCATTTTGGAGTGTATATTGGGCATTGGGATTGTTACTTAGTAGAGGCTCTGGGTTATCTTTTTTTTTTTTTTTTTTTGGTACGGAGTCTTGTGTCACCCAGGCTGGAGTGCAATGGCGTGATCTCAGCTCACTGCAGGTTCAAGCAATTCTCCTGCCTCCTGCCTCAGCCTCCCAAGTAGCTGGGATTACAGGTGCGTGACACCACACCCAGCTAATTTTTGTGTTTTTGGTAGAGATGGGGTTTCACCGTGTTGGTCAGGCTGGTCTCAAACTTCTGACCTTGTGATCTGCCTGCCTTGGCCTCCCAAAGTGCTGGGATTACAGGTGTGAGCCACCGCGCCCAGCCTCTGGGTTCTCTTTTAATCCTGTGCTCTGTGTGTGTGTGTGTTGTTGTTGTTATGTACTGAATGTCTGTAATCTCCCTCGCTCCCCAAGAATTCGTATCTTGAAGCCCTAACCTCCAGTGTGATGGTATTTGGAGATGAGAACTTTGGGAGATGGAGGTAATCAGGGATAGATGAGGTCATGAAGGTGGGGCCCTGGGTCTGATAGGATTTATGTGCTTAGAAGAGATACTAGAGAGCTTATTCACTCCCTCTTCACTGTGTGAAGACACAGTGAGGAGGCAGCTGTCTGAGAGCCCTCATCAGACACTGGCCCTCCTGGAATCTTGATCCTGAACTTTCAGTCTCCAGAACTTTGAGAAAATTTATTTCAGTTGTTATCCCACCAAGTCTGTGTGGTATTTGTTGTGGCATCCCAAGCTGACTAAGACAGTTGTTGATTAACTTTATTGTACTCAAACTCCAAACTGTCTCTCCTTCAGTGGGCAGCAGGAATATCTGCTCAGTTATTTTATTTAGCTGGGCTGCCTGGAGGCTGCCCCATGTGTACAATCTTCGTGGGTCAGCGAGAGATTTGTGTAGAGTTAATATGAAGTATTTAGGATTCCTTTTCTCGACTCTTGTGGAAACTTTCCCATCACTTTCCAGCTGCTATTTTCACCTTGAACTGGGTATTCTGGTTCTATAAGTCAGTAAGACTGTGGGATTTCTATTGATATTTAGCTGTTCACTAGACATAGGATGGGGACCGTTTTCAGGCAAAAAGCCTTAAAAATCGGGAAACTCACTCAATACTGTTCCTATATTCTAAGTATAGACTCCGTCTAGTTCTGCTTGCTTTTGGTTGCTCTTCAGTGTCCTCAAGTCTTTTTTAATCTTTTTATTTAAAAAAATTTTTTTAATGATAGAGGTGAGGTCTCGCTGTGTTGACCAGGCTGGTCTCAAACCCCTGGCCTCAAGCAATCCTCCCATCTTGGCCTCCCAAAGTGCTAGGATTACAGGTGTGAGCCACTGTGCCTGGCGTCTTTTTTATCTTTTGTCCAGAATTTATGGTGGTTATCTGAGGGATGGTTAGCCTAATAAGACCTGCTTCTCCATAGCTAGAATTTTCTTTCTAATTTTAACATATATAATCATAGAATATATTTATTTGTTAAAAATTTTTTGATTTCCACATGTTACCTTAACAGCAGAATTTTTTAGGAATCTTTAATTTTTTCCCCAAATTTTTGCTAGCAGCATCTAGGCAGGAAGGATGTGCTGGTAGTGATTTGTTTAGAGAGTAAGATGTGCTTAGGTTTATTTGTAATACGTGTCCCTTATTGCTGGTAGACTGGTATAAGAATTTATAATTTAAGGAGTTTTGAAGTGATCACCATCATAGTTGAAATTTGACTATGTGCCATGCATTGTGCTAAAACAACTTACATGGATCATTTTTTTTAATCATCAGAGTAACATTGTGAGGTTAAGTACTGTTGTTATCCTATTTTACAGGTAAGGAAGCAAAAAGAGGTTCTGAAACTTGCACAAGGTTGCACACATAGTAAACAGCAGAGCTGGGATCCTAACTCAGATCAGTCTGATTCCAGAATCTGTGCTATTTAACCACTGAAGATCACCAACTGATATTTAAGATACCCTGCTTTACTAGCATTCTGTGGATATAGTTACTTTTTACATTACTTGGAACATACAAATTTAGGAATTTTCAGATTTGTGTTTGTAGCTTGCCACCTCTTGGTAAAATTTGGTAGTGCAACCTAGCAAAAGAAAAAAGCAAAGTGTATAAAACTAGGAATTTTTATATGTATTTATAACCAGGGCACATTTGATTGGGTAATTGATGGCAGAGCAGAAACTTAGAATTTCAAAAACTATAAAAACTTTTTTTTATCATTAGGTGATATTTACAACTTTCAGCTGGGGTATGTGAATGTTGGGTTTGTGAAGCCAATTCCTGTGTAACAAGTGAAGGCCGTAAATGATGAGAATGCTATATGTGGGAAGAATATATTTACATTTGGCTGTTACATAAACAGAATGAGAGGTAGTAAGTTTTTGAAATAAACAAAATTGGTGAGTGAGGTAGGGAAAGCTGTAGGAGATTTTCTTTTCTTTCTTTTTCTTTTTTTTGAAATGGAGTTTTGCTCTTGTCGCCTAGGCTGGAATGCAATGGCGTGATCTTGGCTCACTGCGATCTCTGTGTCCTGGGTTCAATCGATTTTCCTGCCTCAGCCTTCTGAGTAGCTGAGGTTACAGGTGCCCACCACCATGCCCAGCTAATTTTTATATTTTTAGTAGAGACTGGGTTTCACCATGTTGGCCAGGCTGGTCTCAAACTCCTGACCTCAGGTGATCCACCTGCCTCGGCTTCGCAAAGTGTTGGGCTTACAGGCATGAGCCACCATGCCCGCCCAGGAGATTTTCTTGAAACATGCTAATGTCATTATGTGTCCCTGTAGGCATAGAATTTAGTAAAAATCTGTGAGTATGGGAGTGACACAATTTAAGTGACTTTTAGCAAATTGTTTGCTAAAGTTTTGGGTGGATTTGCCAATGAGAAACAACTCTGGTTTCCAGCTCTTGGAAAAAACCCAAAACTATGGGATGTAGTAGAGGGGATGATATATTCGAAGTGTTGAAGAAAAAAAAAAACAAAAACAAACCCATCAGCCAAGAATACTGTACCTGGCATAGCTCTCCTTCAGAAATGAAGGAGAGAGGAAGATTTTCCCAGACAAAAGCTCAGAGACTAGACCTGTGTTACAAGAAATGCTAACAGAATTTCTTCAAGCTGAAAGACAAGGTTGCTAATTAGTAACAAAAAGAATATGAAAAGTATAAAACTTACTGGTAAATGTAAGTAGAGTTAATTTAGAATACTCTAATACCATAATGGTGTTATGCAAATCATTTGTATTTTTAGTATGAAGGTTAAAAGACAAAAACCATTAAAAATAATAATAGCAACAATAATTTGTTAAGGGATACATAGTACAAAAACATGTACATTGTGACATCAAAAATTTATTAGAAACCAGGCACTTCGGCTCACCCCTGTAATCCCAGCACTTTGGGAGGCTGAGGCGGGTGGATCACCTGAGATCAGGAGTTCAAGAAAAGCCTGACCAACATGGTGAAACCCCGTCTCTACTAAAAATACAAAAATTAGCTGGGCTTCTGGGCATGGTGGCTCACGCCTGTAATCCCGGCACTTTGGGAGGCTAAGGCGGGTGGATCACTTGAGGTCAGCGGTTTGAAACCAGCCTAGTCAACATGGTGAAACCCCATCTCTACTAAAAATACAAAAATTAGCCGGTCATAGTGGCAGGTGCCTGTTATCCCAGCTACTCGAGAGACTGAGGCAGGAGAATCGCTTGAACCTGGGAGGCAGAGGTTGCAGTGAGCCGAGATCGTGCCATTGCCCTCCAGCCTGGGCGACAGAGTAAAACTCCATCTCAAAAAACAAAACAGAAAACCACAATGCAATACCACCTTATTCCAGCAAGAATGGCCATAATAAAAAAAAATAATAATAATAATAGATGTTTATGTGGATGTGGTAAACAGGGAACACTTCTACACTGCTGGTAGGAATGTAAACTAGTACAACCACTATGGGAAACAATGTGGAGATTCCTTAGGATACCATTTGATACAGCAATCCCACTACTGGGTATCTACCAGAGGAAAATAAGTCATTATAAGAAAAAGATACTTGCATACGCATGTTTATAGCAGCATAATTCATAATTGCAAAAACGTGGAACCAACTCAAATGCCCATCAAGTCAACGAGTGGATAAAGAAACTGTGGTATATATATATACGATGGAATACTTCTCAGCCATAAAAAGGAATGACTTAATGGCATTCACAGTGACCTGGATGAGATTGGAGACTCTTAATTCTAAGTGAAGTAACTCAGGAATGGAAAACCAAACATCATATGTTCCCACTTGTAAGTGGGAGCTGAGCTATGAGGACGCAAAGGCATAAGAATAACACAATGGACTTTGGGGACTCAGGGAGACGGTGGGAAGGGGGTCAGGGATAAAAGACTACAAATAAGGTGCAGTGTGTACCGGTCAGGCAATGGGTGCACCATAATCTCACAAATCACCACTAAAGAACTTACTTATGTAAGTAAACACTACCTGTTTCCAATAACCTATGGAAATAAAAAAGTAAAAAGTAATAAAAATAAAAAATGGTATAGGTGTATAGGGCATTTACTTTGAATGGAGCTTGTGGACCTGGAAGTTGTTCTGGGCGAGTCAGTGAGTGAGTGGTGAGTGAATGTGAAGGCCTAGGGCATTACACTTATGTAGACTTGATAAACACTGTACACCTAGGCTACACTAAGTTTACAAAAAGTTTTTTTATTCATTAATAAATTAACCCTAGCTTACTATAACTTTTTAATTTAACAGACTTGTAAAAATTTTAAAACTTTTTGACTCTTTTGTAATAACACTTCGTATAAAACACATCGTACAGCTACACAAAAACATTTTCTTTATATCCTGATTCTGTAAGCTTTTTTTTTTTTTGAGACAGAGTCTCACTCTGTCACCTTGGCTAGAGTGCAGTGGCGCGATCTTGGCTCACTGCAACCTCTGCTTCCCTGGTTCAAGCGATTCTCCTGCCTCAGCCTCTTGAGTAGCTGGGATGACAGGCATCTGCCACCACACCTGGCTAATTTTTATATTTTTAGTAGAGACGGGGTTTCACCACATTAGTCAGACTGGTCTCGAACTCCTGACCTCAGAGGATCCGCCTGCCTCAGCCTCCCAAAGTGCTGGGGTTACAGGCGTGAGCCACCGCACCTGGCTACGTTTTTCTATTTCAGCATTTTAAAATTATTATTTTACTTTTTAAACTTTTTGTTCAAACCTAAGACACAAATATACAGGTTAGCCTAGGCATACACGGGGTCAGGATCATCAGTAGAATTGTCTTCCACCTCTCATCTTGTCTCACTGGAAGGTTTTGAGGGACAATAACATGCATGGAGTTGTCATTTTCTGTGATAATGTGATAACAATACCTTCTGGAATACTTCCTGAAGGATCTGCCTGAGGCTGTTTTACAGTTAACTTAAAAAAAAAATAGGTAGGAGTGGTCGGGCGAGGTGGCTCACGCCTGTAATCCTAGCACTTTGGGAGGCCGAGGTGGGCGGATCACGAGGTCAGGAGATCAAGACCATCCTGGCTAACACGGTGAAACCCAGTCTCTACTAAAAATACAAAAAATTAGCTGGGCGTGGTGGTGGTTGCCTGTAGTCCCAGCTGCTCAGGAGGCTGAGGCAGGAGAATGGCGTGAACCTGGGAGGTGAGCTTGCAGTGAGCCGAGACTGCGCCACTGCACTCCAGCCTGGGCAACAGAGCGAGACTCCGTCTCAAAAAAAAAAAAAAAACCAAAAACCTACCAAACAAACAAATAGGTAGGAGTACACTCTAACCATAAAAAGCGTAGTCTAGTAAATACATAAATCAGTAACATAGTAATTTATTATCATTACAAAGTATGTACTGTACACAATTGTATATGCTATGCTTCTATGCAACTGGCAGTGCAGGTTTGTTTACACCAGTATCAAAACAAATACCCAAGTAGTCCTGGTGCTATGAACTTATAATGGCTACGATGTTAGTAGGCCATAGGAATTTTTTTTTTTTTTCGAGACAAGTTCTCTCACCCAGAGGTGTGATCGTAGCTTACTTTAACCTCAAACTCCTGGGCGCAGATGAACCTTCCTCAAACTCCTGGGCTAAATGATCCTCCCACCTCAGCCTCCCAGGTAGCTGGGACTATAGGCCGGCACCAACATGCCTGGCTAATTAAAAAAAACTTTTTTGTAGAGACAGGATCTCATTATGCTGCCCAGGTTGGTCTTGAACTCCTGGCCTCAAGCAGTCCTCTCATCTCCTCCCACGGCAAGGTGCTGGGATTACAGGTGTGAGCCACTGCACCCAGCCTGCAATAGGAATTTTTCAGCTCCATTATAAACTTATGGGACCACTGTTAAATATGTGGTCCATCATTGACCTCAGTGTTGTTATGTGGCACATGACAGTATGCACAAAGGAATATCATTCAGTCTTAAAGAAAGAAATTCTGTTTTTCGTGACCTGAATGGGCCTGGAGGAGATGATGTTAAGTGAAATAAGCCAGGAACAGAAAGACATATACCACATGGTCTCACTTCTGTGTAGAATCTAAAAAATTGAACTGATAAAAGTTCAATTTCTGGGTGGAGAGTAGAATGGTGGTTATCAGGGACTTGAGGGGGGATTACTGGGGAAATGTTGTTCAAAGGATACAAAATTTCAGTTAGGAAGAATAATTTCAAGAAATCTTTTGTGCAACGTGGTGACTATAGTAAATAACAATGTATTGGCCGGGCGTGGTGGCTCAGGCTTGTAATCCCAGCACTTTGGGAGGCCGAGGCAGGCGGATCACGAGGTCAGGAGATCAAGACCACAGTGAAACCCCGTCTCTACTAAAAATACAAAAAATTAGCCGGGCGTGGGGGCGGGCGCCTGTAGTCCCAGCTACTCGGAGAGGCTGATGCGGGAGAATGGCGTGAACCTCGGAGGCGGAGCTTGCAGTGAGCCGAGACTGCACCACTGCACTCCAGCCTGGGCAACAGAGCCAGACTCCGTCTCAAAAAAAAAAAAAAAATTTTTTTGAAAAATACTAAGTATATTTTAAGTGGTCTCACCACAAAAAAATAGTATGTGAGGCAATGCATATGATAATTAGCCCCCTTTTATCTGGTCTCAAATTCCTGAGCTCCAGCAGACTGCCCCCATTGGCCTCCCAAACTGCTAAGATTACAGGCAAGAGCTATTGCACCTGGCCTACTTAATATGTTTTGACATGTTTTGGCACAGAGTTGTTGATAGTATCCTCTTACTATTTTCTTGCTTTTTTTTCCTTTTTTTTTTTTTTACAGTAAAGTGAAGGCAAGTTTGTTAGGAAAATAAATAAACAGAAGAGTGGTTACCCCATAGGTTGAGCAGTCCTGAGGGCTGCTGGTTGCCCACTTTTATGGTTATTTCCTGATTATATGCTAAGCAAGGAGTGGATTATTAATGAATTTTCTGGGAAAGGGGTGGGCAGTTCCCAGAACTGGGGGTTCCTCCTCTTTTTAGACTATATAGGGTAACTTCTGGATGTTGCCATGGCATCTGTAAACTGTCATGATGCTGGTTAGCGTGTCTTTTAGTATGGTGATACATTATAATTAGCATATAATGAGCAGTGAGGAAGAGGTCTACTCCGATGCCATCTTGGTTTTGGTGGGTTTTGGCTAGCTTTTTTACTGCAACCTGTTTTATCAGCAAAGTCTTTTTTTTTTTTGAGACGGAGTCTCGCTGTCGCCCAGGCTGGAGTGCAGTGGCACGATCTTGGCTCACTGCAGGCTCCGCTCCTGGGGTTCATGCCATTCTCCTGCCGCAGCCTCCTGAGTAGCTGGGACTACAGGCGCCCACCACCTCGCCCAGCTAATTTTTTGTATTTTTAGTAGAGACGGGGTTTCACTGTGTTAGCCAGGATGGTCTCGATCTTCTGACCTCGTGATCCGCCCGCCTCAGCCTCCCAAAGTGCTGGGATTACAGGTGTGAGCCACCGCGCCCGGCATCAGCAAAGTCTTTATGGCCTATATCTTATGTTGAACTCCCATCTCATCCTGTGACTTAGAATGCCTAACCTACTAGGAATGCAGCCCAGCGGGTCTCAGCCTTATTTTACTCAGCCCCTATTCACGATGGAGTCACTCTGGTTTAAACACCTCTGACGTTTCCCCCCTTCTTTTATAGGAGAATCCTTCATCCTAAGGGTTGTAGAGGGATGAAGATCCATGTTTTGTAACCTCTTCTTGCTGAATGGGGTGATGATATTCCTGCGTAACTATTAAGGTCTCTTGTGTCCGTGGTAGAGAGGCGCTCATTCAGAACACATCAGTTTGCTGAGGGCCATCCATAACTCTGAGTTCTGACAAAACATGATATCTGAAAGATTAATAAGTGTTTAATAAAACATTCAGTAAGCTTATCCTGCATTCCTATACAAAGAGTACAACAGCAATATATTCCATAACAGTAAAGCAAAATAAGTAAAACTGTCCCAAGTAAACTGAATTAGAAGGCTTTCCATGAACTGACAACTGTTGGAACCACGCTGATAAGGGATCACTGATTGCATTATGTGCCCAGAATTAGAATATTGATCCAGATTTTTTTTTCTTTTTTTTTTTTATTATACTTTAGGTTTTAGGGTACATGTGCACAATGTGCAGGCTTGTTACATATGTATCCATGTGCCATGTTGATTTCCTGCACCCATTAACTCGTCATTTAGCATTAGGTATATCTCCTAATGCTGTCCCTCCCCCCTCCCCCAACCCCACAACAGTCCCCGTGATCCAGATTTTTACATTAGCTATCCCTCTTTTTTTTCCTGCACTTCAGTCGGAGATCACTGGTTCATAGGAGAAAGTAAGGTCAGCCTAAATTGCAGGAAAAAAAACTCAAAAACAACTGATGAGACTAGAATCTACTGACAGGTATACCATAGTCCTTGAAACACAATTTTTTCTCACTCCAGTGTCCCATTTTTACTAAAGACAAATTATAGTATGACCGATTTGCTTTGTTCTACTTGGCCAGATTATTTGTATAAAGTGCAGCAAGAATAATTATATAGGCTTTTGAAATTGGCTTTGATGGAACTCTGTTCCATAAGGAATCTCCAGTAAGACTTTTAAAGCCGAGCCCAGCATGGATTTTTTTTTTTCCCTTTTCTTTTTGAGACAGAGTCTCACTCTGTTGGCCAGACTGGAGTGCACTGGCATGACCTCGGCTAACTGCAGCCTCCATCTCCTGAGTTCAAGTGGTTCTCCTGCCTCAGCTTCCTGTGTAGTTGGAATTACAGGCACACACCACCACGCCTGGATAATTTTTTGTATTTTTAGTAGAAATGAGGTGTTGGCCAGGCTGGTCTCGAACTCCAGATCTCAGGTGATCCACCCACCTCGACCTCCCAATGTGCTGTGATTACAGGTGTGAGCCACTGCGCCTGACCTCAGCTGTGGGTTTGTACCCTCAAATACCTTTATGTGTTGGGTAAATTTCTCTCTTCTTGAGGTCCCAAGATAACTTGGGGCCCCTGGGCTTGTCAAAAAGTGACATTCTTTACTTACCACAGGTCAGAAGCCCTGTACAGGGACTGCATAGACAAGATGTGAGGCCAGTTTTCCCAAGCGGCTTTTAATTGACTCCACAAGTCAAGTTTGATTCCTTTAAGGAGAGCACATCATTCCAGTCAAAGCCTTGGTAAAATAACCAGTTTCTCCAGTTGTGTCCTGTCACAAGAGAAAACCGATTCTTACTGCACTTATACAAGTATCTATTGTAGGCCAGGCATGGTGGCTCATGCCTGTAATCCCAGCACTTTGGGAGGCTGGGGCGGGTGGATCACTTGATGTCAGGAGTTTGAGACCAGCCTGGCCAACATAGTGAAACCCTGTCTCTACTAAAAATACAAAAAGTAGCTTGGTGTGGTGGGCACCTGTAATCCCAGCTAATTGGGAGGCTGAGGCAGGAGAATTACTTGGACCCAGGAGGCGGAGTTAGCAGTGAGCTGAGATCGTGCCACTGCCCTCCAGCCTGGGCAACAGAGCAAAACTCTGTCTCAAAAAACAAAAACAAAAACAAATCTATTGCCATAAGTTAAGAGTACTCATAAATAGTCTCCAAATTGAGAAATGGGGTAGAGAGAAACAAATATGCTCCAAATTTTGTCCACAGGAGTATACTTTACTCAATTGTTAATAGCTGTCAATAGCTCAAATCCTTGACTCTGAAAAACAAAGTAAAGGATCAGTCACGTTTTAAGCAAAAAAGTAAAAAAGATGAGTCTTACGTTAATTCAGTCCATGAAGTTAACTCCTGTTCTGTTTGATACACATGAACATTCCAGCCCTCCATGACAGTCCTGAATGTTTTCTTCTTTATTCTAATGTTAGAGTCTCCAAAGTTATCAGAAACCTGCATTTAAGAGCACTTGTGAAAGTCCTATAGCTGATTATAAACCACCTTTTGAAGAGGATCAAAACATGACAACAGTTGTATGTTGATGACAAAAAGTCTTAGGACAGCCATAGTCAAAGACACGATTGACAAAGAATTTTGGTTACCTTTGTGGCACATAATAACTTAATCATAATTATTGCTGATAAGTTACATTAAATCATATCAGAATTATAGGAGCTTTTCGTAATTTTGGAACACATACCAATAACATATTTATACAAATGCAACCCAAAGAAAGCCAAACACCAGTTCATATTTGGCAATGCTTCCTGTATGATTTTTATGTCAATAAGCCAAATTTCACTGTTGGATTAGTGCATTATTGATATGTGAAACTCAGTTCTTAATAAAACCTTATAGACAAATTGATCCAATTTTATTTTGTTACTCTTATTTAAATATTTTTTTTTGGAGAGGGACGGAGTCTCCTTCCGTTGCCCAGGCCGGGAGTGCAGTGGCACAATCTTGGCTCACTGTTACCTCCGCCTCCTGGGCTCAAGCGATTCTCCTGCCTCAGCTTCCCTAGCAGCTGGGATTACAGGTGCAAGGCACCACTCCCAGCTAATTTTTTGTATTTTTAGTAGAGGTAGGGTTTCACCATGTTGGCCAGGCTGGTCTCAAAACTCCTGGCCTCAAGTGATCCGCCCACCTTGGCCTCCCAAAGTGCTGGGATTACAGGCGTGAACCACTGTGCCCAGCCAAAAGCTCTTATTTTTAAACCAATTAATCAAAGCTCTTTCATATCACACACACACAACACATGCAAATACATAGACGAGAGATCCATCAGTTGTAAGGTCTTTCATTTGCCAATTTCTTAACTGGATTACTGGCTTCAAGGTAGAGCCCTTGGAGGAACAGGGCAAGGAAAGCGTTCAGTTTCTAGGGTCTAGTAATCAGGCACAGCTTCTAGGGGGCCAAGAGCATGTTTCTCTGATCCAGACATGCAGAGAGCTGTGTGTTTCCCCGTAACTGCCATTAGACACCCCCAGAGTCGGCCAGTCGGTGCTACAGTCTATTTCCTTTGGGTTGGGGGTCTCCTCAGTATCATCCCTTTATGGTTTGCCAGAAAGATGTTACCAGAAAGGGGTCCTGATCCAGACCCCAGGAAAGGGTTCCTGGATCTTGTGCAAGACAGAATTTGAGGCGAATCCGTACAGTAAAGTAAAAGCAAGTTTATTAGGAAAGTAAAGAAACAGAAGAATGGCTACTCCAGAGGCAGAACAGCCTGTTATTTTCTATTTTATCTTTAAATTACCTTGTATCTTTTCAGTCTTACTATTACTTGTGCTGCCACCTCCACTGCCTCTTTTTTTTTTTTTTTTTTTTTTTTTGAGACAGTTTCGCTCTTGTTGCCCAGGCTGGAGTGCAATGGCACGATCTCGGCTCACCATAACTTCTGCCTGCCAGGTTCAAGCAATTCTCCTGCCTCAGCCTTCCAAGAAGCTGGGATTACAGACAGGCATGCGCCACCATGCCTGGCTAATTTTGTATTTTTAGTAGAGACGGGGTTTCTCCATGTTGGTCAGGCTGGTCTCACTCCCAACATCAGGTGATCTGCCCGCCTCAGCCTCCCAAAGTGCTGGGATTACAGGTATAAGCCACTGCATCCGGCCTCTTCTTTTTCCTCTTCCTCTTCATTTTCTTCTTCCTCTTGTTCCTCTTCCTCTTCTTTTTCTTTCTCCCTTCTTCTGCCTTCTTCTCTCTCCCTTCTTGCTTCTCTCATTCTGTCACCCAGGCTGGAGTACAGTGGCATGATCACAGCTCGCTGCAGCCTCGAGCTCCCTGGGTTCAGATGATCCTCCGGCTTCAACCTCCTAAGCAGCTGGGTCTACAGGCACGTGCCATCACATGCCTGGCTAATTTTTTGTATTTTTTGTAGAGATGGGGTTTTGCCATGTTGCCCAGGCTGGTCTCTAACTCCTGGACTCAAGTGATCTGCCTGGCTTCTTGTTCAGTCTTGATAAAGGTTTAGCAATTTTGTTAACCCAAGAACCAACTTTTAACTTTTGCTTATCTTGCTGTTTTATTAAAAGCTGTTTTACTGATTTTTTTCGTTAATTTTATCTCTTTCCTTTGACTTTATTCTTTCAATATATTTTTAAAGTCCGAGAGTTAGCTCATTAATTTTCAGCCTTTTTAAAAAATTATTATTTTTTGAGAGAGAGTCTCGCTCTGTTGCCCAGGCTGGAGTGCAGTAGCACGATCTGGGCTCACTGCAAGCTCTGCCTTCCACGTTCAAGCGATTCTCCTGCCTCAGTCTCTCGAGTAGCTGGGATTACAGGTGCCCGCCACAACACTCTGCTAATTTTTGTGTTTTAGTAGAGACGGGTTTCACCATGCTGGTCAGGCTGATCCTCAAGCTCCTGACATCAAGTGATCTGCCCACCTTGGCTTCCCAAAGTGCTGGGATTACAGGCATGATCCACCGTGCCTGGCCCAGCCTTCATTTTCAAATGTAATCACTTAAGCCTATACATTTTCCTATACGTGCACCATTTAGACTGCATTGTACAGGTTTTCAAATGCACAGAATTTTCACTATTATTTACTTCTAAGAATTTAAAATTTTTAATTATGAATTTTTCTTGGATCCTCAAGTTATATAAAGTGTTGAATGTTGGTGGTTTGAAAATTTTATTTACATTACGTTAATTGCATTGTGATCAGTGAGTATAATCTGCCAGATACTCAGTGTCTGAAATTTGTTGAATCTTATTTTATGGTTAAGTACATGATCAATTTTTTTTTTTTTTTAAGCAGAGCTTTACTGTTTTTACCCAGGCTGGAGTGCAGTGGCGTGATCTTGGCTCACTGCAATCTCTGCCTCCCAGGTTCAAGCAGTTCTGCCTTAGTCACCTGAGTAGTTGGGATTACAGATGTGTGCCACCACACATGACTAATTTTGTACTTTTAGTAGAGACGGGTTTCACCATGTTGGTTAGGCTGGTCTCGAACTCCTGGCCTCAGGTGATCCATGAGGCCTCCCTAAGTACTGGTACTGCAGGTACGAGCCACTGTGCCTGGCCCATGATTAATTTTTATAAATGCCCCATGTATGCTTGAGAAGAATGAATGGATCTTCTGTTTCTAATATACAGAAACATGCATATATTTATTAAATGAAGCTTGTTAACATGTTGTTAAAATCTTCTAAATATTTCTGCTGATTATTTATTTATTTATTTTTAAGACAGGGTCTTGCTCTGTCAATGAGGCTGGATTGCAGTGGTGTCATCTTGGCTTACTACCGCCTTGACCTCCCAGGCTCAAGTGATCCTCTCACCTCAGCCCCCTCAGTAGCTGGGACTATAGGTGTGCACCACCACACCCGGCTGACTTTTTAATTTTTTTGTAGAGATGGAGTCTCACTGTGTTACCCAGCTGATCTTGAACTCACAGACTCAAGCCATCTTCCTGCCTCCCAAAGTGCTGGGATTACAGGCGTGAGCCACCATGCCTGGCTTCTACTGTTAGCTTTTGTTTGATTGATTTTTAATATTGAGGGAAATGTGTTAATCTTCTGTGAGCCTAGATTTGTCTAATGCTATTAATATTTTCCCTTTATGTATTTTGAAACTGTTTTATTTGGTTAATCATATTTAAGATTGTCATAGCAATCTGGCAGAATTAACGTTTATAATAACCAATTCTATCGCTATTGATGTGTTGCACCCATTTTTCTGACACGATCTTTCTTCTAATTAGAATTTGTTTTATGTCTTTTTATTCCTGTATCATTAGCCATTCCATGCCCTTATGCTTTAGGTGTTTATATTAGAAATGGAATGTAGCTGGGTTTTATTTTTTTATAAATCTATCACTTTTTTTTTTTTTTTTGAGACGGAGTCCTGCTCTGTTGCCAGGCTGGAGTGCAGTGGCGCGATCTCGGCTCACTGCAACCTCGGGCTCCCTGGTTCACTCCCTGGTTCAAGCGATTCTCCTGCCTTGGCCTCCAGAGTAGCTGGGATTACAGGCACACGCCACCACACCCAGCTAATTTTTGTATTTTCAGTAGAGACGGGGTTTTACCATGTTGGCCAGGATGGTCTCGGTCTCCTGACTTGTGATCCGCCCACCTCAGCCTCCCAAAGTGTTGGGATTATAGGTGTGCGCCACCGCACCCGGCCAAATCTGTCAATTCCAATTGTCTTTTTTTCAGTTTTTTTTGTTTTGTTTTTTGAGACGGTGTCTCTCAGTCTCTCACTCAGGCTGGAGTGCAGTGGCCTGATCATGGCTTACTGCATCCTCAGCCTCCTCGGCTTAGGTGATCCTCCTGCCTCAGACTTCCAAGTAGCTGAGACTACAGGAGCATGTCACCACACCTGGCTAATTTTTTAGCTTTTGGTAGAGATGGCATTTCACCATGTTTTCCAGGGTAGCCTTGAATTCTGTCTAAAAGGATCCTCTCACCTTGGCTCCCAAAATGTTGAGATTACAGGTGTGAGCTACTGTGCCCAGCTAGTTGTCTTTTAAATGGCTCATATCCCAGAATAATACCAGCCCCTTTTAAGGTTTTTGATTCATAGTGGGAATCTCAAACTTGGCTTCCCTCCTGTTTGACTATTTGAAGCAATAGTATCTACACAGTACTGTTGATTTAATAACCTCGGTCACTTGGGATTTAAATGGAATTATTCTGACGTTTTGGGGTGCCATCCTCAGACTATACTATGTAGTGAAAAGTAAATAAAAAATTATGTAGTATAGAAGTGTTTATGGGCCAGGCACAGTGGCTCACGCCTGTAATCCCAGCCCTTTGGGAGGCCGAGGCAGGCAGATCACCTGAGGTCGGGAGTTCAAGACTAGCCTGACCAACATGGAGAAACCCCATCTCTGCTAAAAAACTACAAAATTATCTGGTCATAGTGGCGCATGCCTGTAATCCCAGCTACCCAGGAGGCTGAGGCAGGAGAATCACTTGAACCTGGGAGGTGGAGGTTGTGGTGAGCCAAGATCACACCATTGTACTGCGGTCTGGGCAACAAGAGCAAAACTCTGTCTCAAAAAAAAAAAAAAAAAAAACTGTTTATCATGAAGTTGTTTTCTTCTTATTTAGTGGGTTAACTTATAAACAATTCTTTAAAACATTTTGTTTTAGTCCCAGAAATCCTGGATAGAAAGCACTTTGACCAAGAGGGAATGTGTGTATATTATACCAAGTTCCAAGGACCCTCACAGGTAAGCATACCTTTGTTACTTCTGGGGTCTTCTAGAAATTTTAGTGTAAATTATATTGTTATTTATTTATTGGAAACAAAAACTAAATAAATTATTTGTAGTTACTGTTACTTTTTATAGTTACTTTTAATTATTTAATTTGGGAGGGATTGGGAGGAGGAAACAGCATTGAAATCAGTATTTTGGAGTTCTTAATGCCATTTACAGCATACAGTCTCTTCCTTGAAGTGTTCCTCGATCTCTAAACTCCCTCAGATTATAGTGTAGTGTTTTACAAAGGTAAGGCAGTTAAGACTCTCTCTCTTTTTTTTTTTTAACGGATTCACTGATATTGGGAACTTAAATTTGTGTATCTACTGGGCATCTGCTGAGTATCCAACACTGTGGTTCATGTCGAAGAAAGCAATATGAACCTAATAGTTATTCTTTTTGTTTGCCAATATATAGATACAGATCATTATTTACTGGAAAATCTATTATCAGAGTCTATAGGTGTCTGTGTCTTTGGTCTCTAAAATGACGTTGATAATAGAAAAAAATTAAAGGATATTAACGTAGTAACTGAAGAAAAAGTTGAGCTCCTGAAATGTTTACTTAAACATTTTTGCCAAAATTATTCTTTTTACTTTTTTTGTTTGTTTGTTTTTGTTTTTGAAACAGAGTCTTGCTCTGTTGTCCAGGCTGGAGTGCAGTGGCTCATTCCCACTGCAAGCTCCGCCTCCTGGGTTCAGTCCATTCTCTTGCCTCAGCCTCCCGAGTAGCTGGGACTGCAGGCATGTGCCACCACACCTGGCTAATTTCTTGTATTTTTAGTAGAGATGGAGTTTCACCATGTTAGCCAGAATGGTTCAATCTCCTGACCTGGTGATCTGCCTGCCTCGGCCTCCCAAAGTGCTGGGATTACAGGTGTGAGCCACCACGCCCAGCCCTAGTTTTTGTATTTTTAGTAGAGACAGGGTTTTACTATGTTGGCCAGGCTGGTCTTGAACTCCCGACCTGAGGTCATCCACCTGCCTTGGCCTCTCAAAGTGCTGGGATTACAGGTGTGAGCCACTGCACCCAGCAAATTTTTCTTTTTTCTGAGGCCTAAAGATAGAAAAAAACTTAAACAAGGAAATCTAAGATACAGTTATTTCCTAACCTATAGAGCACTTTTCTTCATGGGCACTTAGAAAAAATGAAAATTAATTGACAAAAGTATTTGCAAGATTTTTGAATCTTCCTTCCTTTTCCGTCTCCTGTCACTCTATGTTCTCTACCCATTTACCTTCTCTGCAACTTTCATTTCTGTTAGATATATAGCTCTTAGAAAAACATAGCTAAATAGACAGTTTTTATTAACTGATACCTCTTTGTATTATAGAATATGTCACTATTCTTGTTTATAGTGGATACGTAGTAAATATTTGTTGAATAGCATTTCCAAAAATTTCTCTTTAACATTTAAAAAAATTCTTAACTTTGTACGGATCTCTCACATTTCCATTGAAAGTGTAATGTGCGTGATACATTTTAAAAACTTTTGAGAAACAGAAAGTTGGATCAATACTTAGAGTTTCAATACATTAAGACTGTCATTATTAATAACATTTGGTGGCTTTATTTTTAACTTTTTCTCAGTGTATTGCTTTTGTTTTAAAGTATTGTTACATTCAGTCTATATGCAAAATGTTGTACCTGCTTTTCATACTACAGATATTTTATAACAATGGTGGTTAATAGGCCTGATGCAGTGGCTGACACCTGTAATCCCAGCACTTTGGGAGGCCGAGGTGGGCGGATCATGAGGTCAGGAGTTTGAGACCAGCCTGGCCAACATGGTGAAACACGGTCTCTACTAAAAATACAAAAATTAGCCAAGCGTGATAGTGGGCACCTGTCATCCCAGCTACTTGGGAGGCTAAGGCAGCAGAATTGCTTGACACCGGAAGGCAGAGGTTGTAGTGAGCTGAGATCCACACTGCTGCACTCCAGCCTGGATAACAAGAGCGAAACTCCATCTCAAAAAAAAAAAAAAAAAAAAAGAATGGTAGTTAATATTCTGTTACTGTGTATACCACAATTTATATACCTATTCTACTATTAGTCAATTTAATTGTTTTCAGTTTTTAGCCATTTAAAATTTAATTAGGCCACAATGAAGATCTTTGTGGATAAAACCTTTTTGTATTTAAGATTTCCCCCCCTTAGGTTATGTAATGCCAAAATCTTTTTCAAAAGTATTAAATCAGTATAAATGATCACCTAGTAGTGAATGAGATTGTCTCCTTTACTGAGTAATGACTAGAGTAACATTTTCCATCACCATCAAGAAAACGTGATAAGTAAAAAATAGTATGTTAGAAATAAATATATTTTTAGGCTGGTCATGGTGGCTCATGCCTGTAATTTCAGCACTTTGGGAGACTGAGGTGAGCAAAGTCTGCCTTCTGGGTTCAAGCGATTCTCCTGCCTCAGCTACCTGAGTAGCTGGGACTATAGGCATGTGCTACCACGCCCACTTAATTTTTTTTATTTTTAGTAGAGACGTGGGTTTCACCATGTTGGTCAGGCTGGTCTCGAACTCCTGACCTCAGATAATCTGCCCGCCTCAGCCTCCCAAAGTGAGCCACTGTGCCTGGCATACATTTATTTATTTTTAGTTGACAGTAATTATAATAGTATATATTTTAAATTGGCATTTATTTATTATTGAGAAAATATTTTATGTTTTTTAAATACCCCTCAATTTTTTAGTAAATTCTGTAAATGTTTTTGATTAGTTCTTTTTGGATCATTAAAATAGATAACCTTAACATCTCTTCCAATCATTAGAGTCTATAATTCTGATTTCTTACTACTTATTAATGTTTTATTACAACATCATATCACATTTCTCAACAAGAGGATAAATGACATTTCCCAAGTCACATGGCTATTCATAAAGATGGGATTAGTATTTAAGCCTCCTTAGTTCAGTGTGCCAGTTCTAAAATAAAATACCATTTTTCTTCCAGATAAATTGTTGTTTTGCTTTATTAAAAAAGTAGATTTTGTTGGTCGGGTGCGGTGGCTCATGCCTGTAATCCCAGCACTTTGGGAGGCTGTGGGTGGATCACCTGAGGTCAGGAGTTCGAGACCAGCCTGGCCAACATGGTGAAACCCCGTCTCTACTAAAAATATAAAAAGTAGCTGGGCGTGGTGATGGGCGCCTGTAATCCCAGCTACTTGGGAGGCTGAGGCAAGAGAGTTGCTTGAACCCAGGAGACGGAGGTTGCAGTGAGCCGACAAGGTGCCACTGCACTCCAACCTCAGTGACAGAGTGAGACTCCGTCTCAAAAAAATAAATAAATAAATTTTATCATTAAGGAGTTTATTTTCTATAGTTTTATTAATTCCGCTTTGCAATAGAAATAATTAAAAGCACTCAAGGTATTAAAGAAATCCAAAGCTGTTACTAAGTATCCCCACCTTTAACCATTCATGAGAGACATAATTTACAAACAGCTGGTCACTTCTTTCTACACTAGTTGAACTCTTAATTTTATATGAATAGGTAATTCACACTTGGTTCATAACTTAAAATGTACCAAATGCTATAAGTGAAAATCTCCTTTCCAGTACTGTGCTTTAGCTATAAGTTTACCTTGCTAATAAAGAATCTGATGTTATCCATTCCTTGGAATGTCTTCCAGAAAGTTAGATATAGTCTTTGCATGTCCAAGCAGATGATTATCCCCCTTCCCCCTTTAAAATATGTAGTGTAACCCACTGTGACTGTAACTTATCTTGGCAATCACTAGTTTGTTCTTTTTTTTTTTTTGAGACGGAGTCTTGCTCTGTCGTCCAGGCTGGTGTGCAGTGGCATAGTCTCATTGCAAGCTCTGCCTCATGGGTTCAGGCCATTCTCTTGCCTCAGCCTCCCGAGTAGCTGGGATTACAGGCGTGTGCCACCACACCCGGCTAATTTTTTGTATTTTTAGGAGAGACGGGGTTTCACCGTGGTCTCGATCTCCTGACCTTGTGATCAGCCCACCTTGGCCTCCCAAAGTGCTGGGATTACAGTCATGAGCCACCGCGCCTGGCTACTAGTTTGTTCTTAATTGTTGCAGCCTATTTAATTATGTCTGAATTGTAATTTGTTTTAGTAATTCCTTATTGAACATTTTAGCTATTTTCACTTTTTCTTTTGGCTGTTAGGAAAAAAATTCTGCAGTCAGTAACCTTGTACAATTTTCATTTTATACGCATATTACAGATGTGTTTTAGCCTGTGCTTTTAGAACTGGAATTAGTGTGTGAGAGTCAGCGTTTTTTATTTTGATGGATATTGCCAAGTGGCCTTCCATAGGGATTATATAAATATATACTCTTACCCACAGATACGAGACTCTCTCTGTATTCTTGCCAAGATAATGTCTTCTTTTTTTTTTTTGAGACAGTTTCTCACTCTTTCGCCCAGGCTGGAGTGCGGTGGGGCATGATCATGGCTCACTTTAGCCTTGACCTCCCATGCTCAAGGAGTCCTCCCATGTCAGCCTCCCTAGTAGCTAGGACTATAGGCCTGTACCACTACCCCTAGCTAATTTTTTTTTTTGTAGAGACGGAGTTTCGCCTTGTTGCCCAGGCTGGTCTTAAACTCTTGGACTCAAGCAATTCACCTGCACCTCCCAGAGTGTTGCAATTATAGGTGTGGACTGTCTCCTGGGCGCAGTGGCTCACACCTGTAATCCTAGCACTTTGGGAGTCCGAGGCGGGTGGATCACAAGGTCAGGAGATCGAAACCATCCTGGCTAACACAGTGAAATCCCGTCTCTACTAAAAGTGCAAAAAAATTAGCTGGGCATGGTGGCGGGTGCCTGTAGTCCCAGCTACTCGGAGAGGCTGAGGCAGGAGAATGGCGTGAACCCAGGAGGCGGAGCTTGCAGTGAGCCGAGATCGCGCCACTGCACTCCAGCCTGGGTGACAGAGCGAGACTCCGTCTCAAAAAAAAAAAAAAAAAAAAAAATTGAAACTGTCAGTTAAAAAATAGTTATTTGAATTATAAAGCAAGGTATATGTGATCTATGATATCTACTGAAAAACTAGGTATATAATTTTTTTTGTTTTGTATTTTATGTATTTTATATACTTTAGTTTAAAATTAGAAAGTTTTTCCCCTGAAATAATTGATTCATTTTTTGTGTTCAATAGATGCCTTCCAGGATGTCAAATTTGTCAGCAACTCGTCAGGTAAGTTTAACATAACTGTACTGCACAAATTTCGAAAAATAAATAAAACTAATCTATTAGAAATATGAGTTAGAACACAGTGGCATGAAACTCACATGCTATTATATTTGATGGGTACTTTACCTACACTTGGGAGGTGAAGGGTCAGTCAAGGCTGTTTGAAACTCAGGTGAAGCTACTTAAGAGTTGTAAAGTTGTGTCCGTTGAGCAGAAGTTGAAGGACAGGAATTTTAGGCAGCGAGAGCAGTGTATGGGAAGGTCTGATAGTGAAAGACATCATGGTTCTGTCAGGAAACTGCAGAATGTAAGATGGAGATTTGAGAGATTTGGGCCTGGAAAAATGAGAGTTTCAGTTACTGTACAAGGCTTTTTGTTGCACATGCTTTTGATTTCATATTAAAAAGATATTGTACAGGCAATTAGTAACATGTTATATTAGTGTTATTATTATTTTGAGACGGAGTCTTGCTCTGTTACCCAGGCTGGAGTGCAGTGGCGCAATCTCAGCGCACTGCAACCTCCGCCTCATGGGTTCAAGCAATTCTCCTGCCTCAGCGTCCCGAGTAGCTGGGATTACAGGCATGCGCCACCATGCCCATCTAATTTTTGTATATTTAGTAGAGATGGGGTTTCACCATGTTGGCCAGGCTGGTCTTGAATTCCTGACCTCAGGTGATCCACCCGCCTCGGCCTCCCAAAGTGCCAGGATTACAGGTGTGAGCCGCCAGGCCCTGCTGATTTTATTTTTTGTAAGAGCAGTTTGCATTTTTAGATTGGATTGGAAGAAAATAGACCAGTTGCTAAAGTTTTAGAGTGATTCTGGCAAAAAGATGAGAACCTGAAGTAAGATGTTTTTGACAATGAAGAGAAGTAGGCATATTTGAAGGGATAAATGAGATAAATGTAATAGGATTTGGTGAATGTGAAGAAAAGGGAAGATTTGAGCATGGTAACTACATTTCCTTCTTAGGCAACTGAGTAAATTGTAATATGCTTTAGGGTCTGATGAGGAAGTATAAGAGGAAGAAGAGAAGGTCTCTGGGTGGTAGGCTAGGAATAAAAGTATATAGAATGGGTTTATTTTAGATATATTGAAGAGGTTTTCAAGGAAGTCTGTACAAACAAAAACAAAAAACCTGACAGGCTGGATGTGATGGTTCACGCCTGTAATCCCAGCACTTGGGGAGGTTGAGGCAGGAGGATGGTTTGAGCCTAGGAGTTTGAGACCAGCCCGGGTAGCATAGTGAGACCCTGTGTCTACAAAAAAAAAAAAACCACACACAAAAATCTTGGCATGGTAGCATGTACCTGTAGTCCTAGCTACTTAAGAGGCTGAAGCAGGAAGATCACTGGAGCCAGGAAGATCGTTTGGGCCTGGGAAGTTGAGGCTGCAGTAAGCCCTGATCACACCACTGCACTCCTGCCTGGGCAACAGAGCAAGACCCTGTCTCCAGAAAAAAAAATAAAAAAATAAAAAAAAAAGACCTGACAGTCTTTCATATTTGCTCCTGTACTTAACCATCTCCAGTCCTATTCATTTCTTCTCATTGATGGTGAGGTTCCATCTGGTGTCTCTTGTTTGACGAGGCCCAAAGAGTTTCTTTTATTTAGCATTTCATATAGTGCACCTACACTGAACGTGAATTTTCTCAGTTTGTTCTATCTGAAAATATGTTTCTTTTATTTTCATATTTCAAGAATGTTTTCACTGGATATAGAATTCTGGGTTGTGTTATTTTATTGCAGCAGGTGGGTTTTTTTGTTTTTGTTTTTGAGATGGAGTCTTGCCCTGTTGCCCAGGCTAGATGGCGTACAGTGGCACGATCTCAGCTCCCAGCAACCTCTGCCTCCTGGGTTCAAGTGATTCTCCTGCCTCAGCCTCCCCAGAAGCTGGGATTACAGGCACACACCACCATGCCTGGCTAATTTTTGTATTTTTAGTAGAGATGGGGTTTCACCTTGCTGGCCGGGCTGGTCTCCTGACCTTATGATCTGCCTGCCTTGGCCTCCCAAAGTGCTGGGATTCCAGGCGTGAGCTGTTGCACCCAGTCCATTGCAGCACTTTAAAGGTGTCATCATTTTATCTTGTAGCTTTTGTTTCTAATGAGAAGGCAGCTGTCATACAGTAGTTGTCTTCCTGTGTGGAATGGGTCTTTTTTTTCTCTAGCTACTTTAAATATTTTTTTTTTTCTGTTCCTTTGGTTTTCAGCAGCATGTCTATAATATGCTTGAGAGTGATTCTCTTTGTACTTATTCTGCTTGCGTAAATATTTGCATGTTCAAATTTTTTACCTGATTGAGAAGGTTTTTTTTTTTTTTTCCTTTGAGATGGAGTCTTGCTCTGTTGTCCAGGCTGGAGTGCAATGGTGCGATCTTGGCTCACTGCAACCTCTGCCTCCCAGGTTCAAGCAATTCTCCTGCCTCAGCCATCCGAGTAGCTGGGATTACAGGCGCATGCCACCATGCCCAGCTTATTTTGTATTATTAGTAGAGATGGGATTTTACCTTGATGGTCAGGGGTGGTCTCGAACTCCTGACCTCGTGATTCGCCCACCTCGGCCACCCAAAGTGCTGGGATTACAGGCATGAGCCACTGCGTTCGGCCAGGAAGGTTTTTTTTTTTTTTTAATTAGCTTTTTTTTCTTTAGCTGATGTATTGAATAATTTCTGTTGATCTCTTCAGGTTCACTCACTCTTATTTCTACAGTCTCCATTTTGCTGTTTTGTCCATCCAATGAATTTTCTTTCCTTTTTTTTTTTTTTTTTTTTTTTTGAGACGGAGTCTTACTCTGTCGCCCACCCTGGAGTGCAGTGGCACAATCTCAGCTCACTGCAATTTCTGCATCCTGGGTTTACGCCATTCTCCTGCCTCAGCCTCCCGAGTAGCTGGGACTAAAGGTGCCCGCTGCCACACCCGGGTAATTTTTTGTGTTTTTTTTAGGAGAGATGGGGTTTCACCATATTAGCCAGGATGGTCTTGATCTCCTGACCTCGTGATCTGCCCGCCTGTAATCCCAAGGTGCTGAGATTACAGGCGTGAGCCACCACGCCCAGCCCATCCAGTGAATTTTCATTTCACACATTACATTTTTCAGTGCTAGGATTGCTATTTGATTGTTTGTTATAGTTTCCATTTTACTGCTGAGATGCACCATGTGCACTCTCATTATGACTGTCTATTCCTGTATGTCCTTCAACATATTTATAACACCTGCATTAGAGTCTTTGTCTACTGATTCCAACATTTGCATCATTTAGGGTCTGTTTCTGGTGACTGCTTTTTTTCCTTCATCTTTTTTATATATCTAGTATTTTTTTTTTTTTTTGAGATGGTGTCTTGCTCTGTTGCCCAGGCTGGAGTGCAGTGCTGCGATCTCAGCTCACTGCACCCTCTGCCTCCCGGTTCAAGCAATTCTCCTGCCTTAGCCTCCCGAGTAGCTGGGATTACAAGCGTGCACCACCACGCCTGGCTAATTTTTTATATATTTAGTAGAGATGGAGTTTCACTATGTTGGCCAGACTGGTCTGGAACTCCTGACCTCAGGTGATCCGCCCACCTTGGCCTCCCAAAGTGCTGGGATGGTGTGAGCCACCACACCCGGCCAGTAATTTTTTATTATATATTGTTGTTCTGGAGTAAATAATTTTCCTGTAAGGAGTGTTTGGTTTCTTTCTGACAGGTGATTAAATTAATTATTGGTAGATTCTTTTGTCCATTCAGGTTTGATTTTCTTCTTTGTTAGGGCAGTTCTACTTCTATTTTGAACTTAGTCCTAGGATGTGGACCTTCCTCTTAAGGTATGGCTTTTTGTGGTCTCAATTGTGTGTTCAGGGGGTTCAGTGATGTCTTTTCACGCTGAACTAAAACTGCTATGTCTTCCAGACCTTTAAGACCCCGTTCTCAGACCAACACATGGCAAGTGATTGCTGCTAGGCATCACAGAATCTCTCACAGATACACCTTAGACTGTGGCCAAAGACCCATGGTGAATCCCCATGTGAGATTTTTTTCCTTCTTGTCTTTATAGCTCCCTTTTCTCTGGTACTCTGCTACAAATTCCAACTGTTTCAACAGCCTAGAATTCTGTTCTCTACTTCCTTGCTTGGCTCAGTGACTACCGTTTTCTGCCTAGGTGTCATCTCTATGATTGAGAAATTGCCCCCAAGCTGGTGCAATCATGGGGGTTTACCTCATGTATTTCCTTCATTTCAAGGATCACAGCTTCGTGTTTCTTCTTGTTTAATGCCTGAAACAGTTATCTCATATATTTTGTTCACGTTTATGTCAGGAATCTCCGAGACCACACCTTGATTCCATGATTAGCTAGAATGAATCACAAGACTTAGCATGTGGTACTCTTGATAAGATTTAATAAGTATTATGTTATCTCTGTTGAGGAAGTTTCCTCCTTTCCTAGTTTGCTGACAATGCTTATAATGAATAGACATTCAGTTTTGTCCAACGCTTGTTTTCCTTTTTGTGGAGAACGGGGTCTCGCTATATTGCTGAGGCAAGTTTTGAACTCCTCAGCTCAAGCTGTGTTCCCACTTAAGCCTCCTTAAGAGCTGGGATTGCAGGTGTGAGCCACCACGTCCGTTTCTTTTTTCTTTTTGGGGGGAGTGTGGAAACAGGGTCTCACTCTGTGGCCCAGACTGGAGTGCAGTGGCACAGTCACTGCAGACTTGACCTTCTGGGCTCAGGTGATCTTTTCCCTGTAGCTTCCCAAGTAGCTGTGACCACAGGTGCATGCCACCATGCCTGGCTAATTTTTGTAGAGAAGGAGTTTTGCCATGTTGTCAGGCTGGTCTTGACTCCTGAGCTCAAGTGATCCTCCCACCTTGGCCTCTCAAAGTGCTGGGATTACAGGCACGAGCCACTGTGCCTGGCCTAGTCTTCTCTTGTAATGCTAATGCGTTGCCTTTTTTTCTCTTTTTGAGATGGAGTTCCTTTTGTTACCCAAGCTGATCTAGAATTCTTGTTCTCAAGCAGTCTTCCCACCTCAGCCTTCTAAGTAGTTGGAATTACAGGCTGGTTTTATTTTGTTTTTGTTTTTTTCCAAAGCAGAATGAGTCTCACCTCATGAAATGAATTGGGAAATGTACCCACTTATGATTTTTTTGGAAGAATGTATGTAGAATTGATATTTCCTCCTAAATGTTTGATGAAATTCACCAGTGAAGGCATCTGGCCTCGAATTTTCTTTGTGGGAAGGTGTATTAATGATTTTTTTTTTGAGACAGAGTCTTGCTGTATTGTCCAGGCTGGAGTGTTAATTTATTTTCCTGTTCAGTTTTTCTCATTATTCTGACTTCAGTTTATCAATTTATCTTTTCAGTGACAAGCTTTTTGTTTTCTTGCTTTCCCTCACTGTTTTTTCTGTTTCATTGTGGTTTTTTTTTTTTTTTTTTTTGGAGATGGAATCTCGCTCTGTCAGCCAGGCTGCAGTGCAATGGCATGATCTTGGCTCACTGCAACCTCCGCCTCCCGGGTTCAGGCAATTTTCATGCCTCAGCCTCCTCAGAAGCTGGAATTACAGGCGCCCACCACCACACACAGTGAAGTTTTGTATTTTTAGTAGAGATAGGATTTCACCATGTTGGCCAGGCTGGTCTCGAACTCCTGACCTCAAGTGGTCCACCTGCCTTGGCCCCCTGAAGTGCTGGGATTACAGGCATGAGCCACCGCGCCCAGCCCATTCTGTTTTCTTTATCGTATCTTTTCTTCTGCTTACTTTGAGTTTAATTTGCTCTTATTTTTAGTTTTTAAGGTAGAAGTTTAGGTTATTTTTTAAATGAAATTTTTTAAAACTTTATTTAGAAAATTACTGTTTTATTTATTTATGTATTTATTTATTTTGAGAAGGAATCTTGCTCCGTCACCAGGCTGGATGTGCAGTGGCGCGATTTCAGCTCCCTGCAACCTCCACCTCCCAGGTTCAAGTAGTTCTGCCTCAGCCTCCCGAGTAGCTGGGATTACAGGCGCGTGCCACGACGCCTGGCTTATTTTTTATTTTTTATTTTTAGTAGAGACGGGGTTTCACCGTGGGTGGTCTCGATGTCCTGACCTCGTGATCCGCCCGCCTCGGTCTCCCAAAGTGCTGGGATTACAGGTGTGAGCCACCACACCCGGCGTCAAGCATGGTCTTAATAGTTGGAGCTCATTTATAATACTTGTTTTTGTGTCATTTTCTGATAATTCCATCATCTTGTTCTTTTCTGGTCTTCATTTAGTGATTTTATTTTATCGATAGCTTTCTGCTTCTTTGCATGCCTCGGTATTCTTTGAAATTTTTATTTATTAACTTTTTTGAGACAGGGTCTCTCTGTGTCACCCAGGTTGGAGTGCAGTGACACCATATCAGTTGACTGCAACCTCTGCCTCCTGGGCTCAAGCAATCCTCCTATCTCAGCTTCCCAAGTAGCTTGGACTACAGGCATGCATCACCACGCCCGACTAACGTTTCTATGTTTTATAGAGATGGGGTTCACCATGTTGCCCGGACTGGTCTAAACTCCTGGGCTCAAGCAAACTGCTGGTCTCCATTTCCAAAAGTACTAGGATTACATGTGTGAGCTACCACGCCCAGCCAATGTCTGGGAATTTTTCATGCATGCTGACAGTAGTGAATTTTATGTTTTTGGGTACTGGCATTTGCTGTATACCACTAGCGAGTTTTAGACTTACTATAGCATGCAATTAGATTACTTTGGATCAGTTGGATCCTTTCAGGTCTTGCTCTTAAACTTTGTCAGGGCATGGGCTGTCTAGGTCTGTTTTTTTTGTGTTTTTCTTTTGAGACCCAGTCTTGCTGTGTTGCCCAGCCTGGAGTGCAATGGCACGATCTCGGCTCACCGCAACCTCTG
Organism: Hylobates moloch; assembly: GCF_009828535.3. NCBI lineage: Eukaryota > Metazoa > Chordata > Mammalia > Primates > Hylobatidae > Hylobates > Hylobates moloch. The sequence goes on along the minus strand of NW_026652289.1, from coordinate 94,858,760 downwards.
CCTCCCAGGTTCAAGCGATTCTCTTGCCTCAGCCTCCTGAGAAGCTGGGACTACAAGCACATGCCAACCATGCCTGGCTAATTTTTATATTTTTAGGAGAGACAGGGTTTCACCATATTGGTCAGGCTGGTCTAGAACTCCTGACTTCAGGTGATCCTTGGCTTCCCAAGGTGCTGGGATTACAGGCATGAGCCACCGTGCCTGGCCTGTCTAGGTCTAATTTAGTCTTTCTAATTTAATGATACTTTTTTTGAGGACCCCATCATAAGCCTTGTGTGTTATGAGATCTCTACTCTGGCTGGTAGGAACATAAACTGTTCCCTGCCCTTTATGAGCTTCAGAAATTGTTTCGGCTATTGCTGTCTAGTAGCTCTTAACTTTGCCTGGAGTGCAGTGGCCCAATCTCTGCTCACTGTGGTCTCCGCCTCCCAGGTTGAAGTGATTCTCCTGCCTCAGCCTCCTGAGTAGCTGGGATTACAGGCACGCGCCACCATGTCCAGCTAATTTTTTGTATTTTTAGTAGAGACAGGGTTTCACCATGTTGGCCAGGATGGTATCGAACTCCCGACCTCAAGTAATCTGCCTGTCTCGGCCTCCCAAAGTGCTGGGATTACAGGTGTGAGCCACTGTGCCTGGCCAAGTAGTTATTCTTCCACATGCTTAAGGAGACCCTTCTGTAGATATTTGGAACTTTCTCATTGTAGCTCCCTCCTATTTTTGTTTTCTACCTCACAAACTCTAGCTGCCTTGGCTTCCTCAAACTCTGATCTGATTTTAAGATTGTATCAAATCAGTGAGACTGCCCAGCTCCATTAGGTTCCTACTTATGGTGTTATAGTCCAGTATGTGCTTCTGGGTAAAATGCCATCTGTCTTTGTACCGCACCCTCAGACACCATTGATCACCCTTTTGTCACTATATAGATTAGTTCACGGTTTCTTGAATTTTGTATATGTGGAATCATACAAATATATAATCTTTGGTGTCTAGGTTCTTTCACTCAGTATGATGATTTTGAGATTTATCCATTCTGTAGTATCATTAGTGGTTCATTCATTTCTCTTTATTATTGGATAGTATTTCTTTTTCTTCCTTTTTTTTTTTTTTTTTTTTTTTTGAGTTGGGGTCTTGCTTGCTCTGTCATCCAGGATGGAGTACAGTGGTGTGACCAAGGCTAACTGCAGCCTTGCTGGGCTCAACCAAGTCTCCCACCTTAGTCTCCTGTGTAGCTGGGACTACAGGTGTATGCCACCACACTTGCCTAATTTTTTAAAATTTTTTGTCAAGTCACGGTCTTGCTGTGTTTCTTAGGATGGTCTTGAACTTTTGACCTTGAGGTCCTCCAGCCTTGGCCTCCCACAGTGTTGGGATTACCCGCATGAGCCACACCCGGTGTAAATACTATTTCTGTTATATGTCTATACCATGTTTTGTAGATGCCTCATGTTAAATTTAGATGATGAATTCATCTTAGACTAATTATACTATTTCAGTGCTATGATGAAGGTATTAATATATAGATATCCTAAAATCAAAAAGCTTATTTTTATACTATTTGTCAGTTCATTCACTTTTAATTCCATTTTTTCATTAACTAATTTTTTGAAGGGTCTTTTAATCTCACCTTTTTCTTTTAGGTGTTTTTGTGGTCGCTTGGTCAAGCAGCATGCTTGTTTTACTGCAAGTCTTGCCATGAAATACTCAGACGTGAAACTGGGTGACCATTTTAATCAGGCAATAGAAGAATGGTCTGTGGAAAAGCATACAGAACAGAGCCCAACGGATGCTTATGGAGTCATAAATTTTCAAGGGGGTTCTCATTCCTACAGAGCTAAGGTATGTCACATATTGGATTTTTCTTCATTTATGTTGTTATTTAAATAATAAACATCACAATTTGTGTAGCGACATTGACAAAAAGTTGGTCTCAGTAATTTATTTGTATATTTTAAAGTACAAAGGTGCATACACATATAGAATTGTATCTTTCTGGTGGATTGAACCTTTCATCATTATAAAATGTATTTTGTTATCAGTTTTCTTGACATGGTTTGCTTTTTCTGGAATCAGTGTAGTTAAGCCATCTTTCTTCCTTTTCGGTTTTAACCTTTTATGTTTAAGAGATATCTTTTAATTGTTTTTAAAAATGTTGTCTGCTGTGTATTTAAGTTTAAATTTACCATTATGTTATTAGTTATCTATTTGTCTCACTTTTTTCTTTGTTCTGTTTTTTTCTTATGTTATTTTGGATTAAATATTTTTTATTATTTTCTTACTCCTTTATTAGCATATTATTTATACAGTCATCCTTCAGGGGGCTTGGTTCCAGGACTTCTCTCAGATACCAAAGTCTACAGACATCATAGTATTTGGATGTAATCTATGCACACCCTCTTGTATACTTTAAATCATCTCTAGATTCCTTATAATATCTAATATAGGCCAGGGACAGTGGCTTACGCCTATAATCCCAACACTTTTGAGAGGGTGGAAGGATGGCTTGAGGCTAAGAGTTAGAGACCAGCCTGGGCAAAATAGTGAGACTCTGTCTCTACTTAAAATAAAAATATTAAAAAATGCCCGATACAATGTAAATAGTTGTTAAATTGCATTGTTAAGGAATAATGACAGGTGAATAAAGTCTACACATGTTTAGTATAGGCTCAATTTTTTTTCTTGAATATATTTGATTCACTGTTGGTTGAAACCATAAACGTGGATCCCACAGATACAAAAGGTCTACTATACGTTCTTTTTCTGTTCTTTTTTTTTTTTTTTTTGAGATGGTGTCTCTGTTCCCCAGGCTGGAGTGCGGTGGCGCAATCTCGGCTCACTGCAACCTCCGGCGTCCTGGGTTCAAGCAGTTCTCCTGCCTCAGCCTTCAGAGGAGCTGGGACTACAGGTGTGTGCCACCATGCCCAGCTAATTTTTTGTATTTTTAGTAGGGACGGGGTTTCATTGTGTTAGCCAGGATGGTCTCCATCTCCTGACCTCGTGATCCGCCCGCCTCGGCCTCCTAAAGTGCTGGGATTACAGGCCTGAGCCACCATGCCCAGCCTGTTTTTCTGTTCTTTAGAAAAAGAATATTATAGGTCAGGCACGGTGGCTCACGCCTGTAATCCCAGCACTTTGGGAAGCCAAGGCGGGTGGATCACCTGAGATCAGGAGTTCGAGATCAGCCTGGCCAACATAGTGAAACCCTGTCTCTACTAAAAATACAAAAATTAGTCGGGCGTGGTGGCACGAGCCTGTAGTCCCAGCTACTTGGGAGGCTGAAGCAGGATAATCACCTAAACTTGGGAGGTGAAGGTTGCAGTGAGCTGAGATTGCGCCACTGCACTCCAGCTTGGGCGACAGAGCGAGACTCTGTCTCAAAAAAAGAAACAAGAAAAAGAATACTATAATAAATGTGATAATGTGATAAAATGCATTTTTAACTTGTTATATGCAGTCATGCATCACTTAAAAATGGGGATATGTTCTCAGAGATGTGTTAGGCAATTTCATCATGCTAACACCATGGAGTGTATTCAGACCTAGATGGTATAGCCTATTGCTTTTAGGCTGTAAACTTCTATGGCATGTTATTGTACTAAATATGGTAGGCAGGTTTAACAGTGTAACACAGTGGGAAATATGTGTCTAAATATATCTAAACAAGAAAAAGGTACAGAAGTATGGTATTATAATATTAGGGAACCACCCTAATATTATATGCAGTTTGTCATTAATCAAAATGTGTGGCACATTACTGTAAATTAGTCGTTTACCACTTTTTCAACAGTGCAAGAACCTTTGGAATATTTGAAACTGCACTTATTTCTCTTAAGACTTACGTGCTCTTGTCAGCATAAATTTTAATTTTCTGTTATAAACCCCTAAAACATGGTTATTATTTATTTAGATTTGAACATTTTATTTTATTTATTTATTTTTTTTGGAGACAGTGTTTTGCTCTTGTTGCCCAGACTGGAGTGCAATGGCACAGTCTCGGCTCACTGCAGCCTCCACCTCCTAGGTTCAAGTGATTCTCCTGCCTCAGCCTGCGGAGTAGCTGGGATTACAGGCACGCACCACCACACCCGGCTAATTTTGTATTTTTAGTAGAGACCGGGTTTCTCCATGTTGGTCAGGCTGGTCTCGAACTCCTGACCTCAAGTCATCCGCCTGCCTCGGCCTCCCAAAGTGCTGGGATTACAGGCGTGAGCCACCGCACCGGGCCAGATTTGAACATTTTAACCTTGGCATGGTAGCTCATGCCTGTAATCTCAGCACTTTTGGAGGCCTAGGCAGGAGGATCACTTGAGTTCAGGAGTTTGAGACCAGCCTGGGCAACATAGTGAGACCTTGTCTGTACTAAAATTCAAAAATATTAGCTGGGCATGCTGATACACGCCTGTAGTCCCAGCTACTTGGGAGGCTGAAGCAGGAGGATCAGTTGAGCCTGAGAAGTTGAGGCTGCAGTGAGCCCTGGACCATGATGTCACCAAAGTCTAGCCTAGGCAACAGAGCCAGACCTTGCCTGAAAAACAAATAACGACAGCAAAAACCATTTTAACCTCTGCATTGTTCTGCCTGCCTCCGTGTTCTGATGAGGAAAACGTTGCCAAACAGTGAGCTCATCATCTCTCCAAGTTTTTCTTTTCTCCTGGATCCCGATCTTACAAATTCTCACTGCCTTTGTACCCTGCTAATGTCTTTTTTTCTTTTTGAGTCTCGCTCTGTTGCCCAGGCTGGAGTGCAGTGGCGCGATCTCAGCTCACTGCAACCTCCGCCTCCTGGGTTCAAGCAATTCTCCTGCTTCAGCCTCCCGAGTAGCTGGGATTACAGACAGGGTTTCACCGTGTTGGCCAGGCTGGTCTGGAACTCTTGACCTCAAGTGATCCACCTGTCACCGCCTCCGCCTCCCAAAGTGCTGGGATTACAGGCGTGAGCCACCATGCCCGGCCACCTGCTAATGTCTTCAAGCAGGTGTTACTGTTCTTCTTTCTAGTTTTTCTAGTTCCCAGGGGCAGAGTATGTCCAAACCAACCTAGCCCATCATTGTAGGAAGTGGAATTTCTCATTTATTTCTAATATAGTATTAAAAACATTAACTTTAGACTGCTTATCTAATACTACTTTATGTGCCCAAATATAATAATGAGTTAAACAAAACGGATACAGAAAGACTTATTATAGAACAAATCCGGCTGGGCGTGGTGGCTCATGCCTGTAATCCCAGAACTTTGGGAAGCCAAGGCAGATGGATCACCTGAGGTCAGGAGTTCAAGACCAGCCTGACCAACATGGCAAAACCCTGTCTCTACTAAAAATACAAAAAGTAGCTGGGCCTGGTGGTGCGTACCTATAATCCCAGCTACTCTGCTTAGGAGGCTGAGGCAGGAGAATCTCTTGAACCCGGGAGACATTCCAGCCTGGGCGACAGAGCGGGACTTTTCAGAAAAAAAAAAAAAAAGAAGAACAAATCCTATTTACAAAGCATTCTTGGTCTGGTGTGGTAGCTCATGCCTGTAATCCCAGCACTTTGGGAGGCTGAGGCAGGCAGATCACTTGAGCCCAGGAGTTCAAGACCAGCCTGGGCAACATGGTGAAACCTTGTATCTACAAAAAATACAAAAAAAATTAGCCATGCTGGGTGCCGTGTGTCTGTAATCCCAGCACTTTGGGAGGCTGAGGTGAGCAGAGCACTTGAGCCCAAGAGTTCAAGACCAGCCTGGGCAACATGATGAAACCTTGTGTCTACAAAAAATATTTAAAAAATTAGCTATGCAGGGTGCCGTGTGTCTGTAGTCCCAGCTGCTTGGGAGGCTGAGTTAGGGGGATGGCTTGAGCCTGGGAGGCAGAGGCTGCAGTGAGCCGAGGTGGTGCCACTGCACTCCAGCCTGGGCAACAGAGCCTGACCGTGGCTCAAAAAAACAAAACCAAAAACCAAAGTATTCTTAAGGGACTCCAGAGTCTTCTACTCAGTTTTACGGAATTCTGGGGTTTTTTTGGCTTCATTTCTTTTGCTTTTTTTTTTGTTTTGAGACACAGTTTCGCTCTTGTTGCCCAGGCTGGAGTGCAATGGCGCAGCCTCAGCTCCCTGGAACCTCTGCCTCCTGGGTTCAAGTGATTCTCTTGCCTCAGCCTCCCAAGTAGCTGGAATTACAAGCACTCACGCGTAGCTAATTTTTTTGTATTTAGTAGAGACGGGGTTTCACCATGTTGGTCAGGCTGGTCTCGAACGCTTGACCTCAGGTGATCCACCTGCCTCGGCCTCCCACAGTGCTGGGATTACAGGCATGAGCCACTGTGCCTGGCCTTTTGGCTTCATTTGTTTGTCAGTACTGAGATTTTCAGTGGTGTTTGATCTTTGTAAAGGAATGGGAAATACATCATTTTGCAAATAAGGTTTCTTAGAGATGATTTTTAAATGTCTCAATGTCTGAATATTTGAAGTTTCTTGTGAGCTACTTCATATATATGCTTTAGGCCAAGAGAATGAATTAATATGAGTATAGCAAGTAGTCTTATGATATCACTTAAACAGGAACTTAATTTTTAAAATCAAACCAGAAGAAGTTATTTCACACACGATAGCTTTTTTTTCTATTTTTCTATAGAAAGATGTTTTCAAAAATTAAACTGGAGAATCCATCCGAACACCATGAAATGTTGATTACAATTTTCTGATTATTTCTCAGTCTGATCAAATCCAGTTACTTACAGCGAAGAAAATAATCATCTATATTAAATATCTTTTTAAATTTTACTCCATAGTCACAATTCGTTTATAAATGGACTAGATCATTGCCAAACTTTCAAACAGATAATTCAGTATTTGCCTCTCTTCATAGCAAGAGCCTGAGAAGCATCCATTTTTTTCTCCCATAATTCCCTTTTTTTCCTTTTCCGATCCTCTTCAGCCAGTCTTAATGCTTCTAACTCACTGTGTAGTCATCGTTAAAGAAGGCAATAAATACTGCAGGTACCTTGGTAAATTGGGTCAATGGTAATTGAGTTTAAACAGAAAGAGTAACATTTGTGTCTAAATGTTTAAAAGTTAGTTTCGCTATTTCTGTAGATCTCACAGAATGATTTTTTCAACTTTAAAATCATTTGCTATTGCTTATTCCTTGGAGTATAAATATATTGAAAATAGCCTATGAAACTCTTTTTACATAATCTGATTCATATAAAATTTTCCAAAGTCATATAATGTCGCATTATGAAACCTGTGTACATGTTCAATTATTTTGTCCTTTTACAATCTTTTTCTAGTATGTGAGGCTATCATATGACACCAAACCTGAAGTCATTCTGCAACTTCTGCTTAAAGAATGGCAAATGGAATTACCCAAACTTGTTATCTCTGTACATGGGGGCATGCAGAAATTTGAGCTTCACCCACGAATCAAGCAGTTGCTTGGAAAAGGTCTTATTAAAGCTGCAGTTACGACCGGAGCCTGGATTTTAACTGGAGGAGTAAACACAGGTAATGTGATGATTATACCAATTTTATTTAGTGTGTTTTAATTTTTTTTTTTTTTTTTTTAGACGGACTCTCAATCTGTTGCCAGGCTGGCGTGCAGTGGCACAATCTTGGCTCACTGCAACCTCTGCCTCCCGGGCTCAAGCAGTTCTCCTGCCTCAGCCTCCTGAGTAGCTGGGATTACAGGCATGCGCCACCATGCCTGGCTAATTTTTGTATTTTTAGTAGAGATGGGGTTTCACCATGTTGGTCAGGCTGGTCTTGAACTCCTGACCTCGTGATCTGCCCACCTTGGCCTCCCAAAATGCTGGGATTACAGGCATTAGCCACCACGTCCGGCCCTTAAATTTTTTTATAATAGCAATTAGATATTTGAAATAAAGATCGACACTGAATATAGATATACTTAACTCTTGTTTAGTAATCTACAGTTTGAAGGTAAAAATGATAATCTAACCTTTTTGGTTATTATTTTGTCTTTTAAAAAAAAAACGCAACACTTTAGAGCAGGATTTGGCAAACTATAGCCTGTGTGCCAAATCCAGCCCAAACCTTGAATAAAGATTTACTGGAACACTGACTTATTTACTGTATTAGTCTGTTTTCATACTGCTATAAAGAATTGCCCGAGACTTGGTAATTTATAAAGGAAAGAGATTTAATTGACCCACAGTTCAGCATGACTGGGAAGCCTCAGGAAATTTATAATCATGGTGGAAAGTGAAGGGGAAGCAAGGTACCTTCTTAACACAAAGCGGCAGGAAGGAGAAGTGCCAAGCGAAAAGGGAAGAGCCCCTTATAAAACCATCAGATCTTGGGAGAACTCAGTCACTATCACCAGAACAGCACTGAGGAAACCGCCCCCATGATTCAGTTACTTCCACCTGGTCTCTCCCGTAAAACCCGGGGATTATGGGGATAACAATTCAAGATCAGATTTGAGTGGGGATGCAAAGCTTAACCATATCAGTTTATATATTGTCTATGGCTATTTTTGTGCTGTAACAGCAGAGGTGAATAGTTGTGACAGAGATGGTATACCCTATAAAGCTTACTATACTGTTTAGTCTTTTAGAAAAAGGTTTTTTGACCCCACTGTGGAGCAAAGCATTATTTCCATCACTTTCCGGCTAGTGGTAAATTGATACAATAATGGCAATCCATTGCCTCAGCAGCAGTAAGAAGTAGCTTTCAAAAATTAATTTGTAACATACTACTGCCTTTTACTCTATATCTTCCCTATCACATATACAGGTTGAATATAAAGAGGGCAGATTACTTTCAGTGTCTAAAATAAAACATTTAAGTCAGCTTGTAAACATCTAATTCATTATCAGCAACTTTTTTTTTTTTTTTTTTTTTTTGAGACAGGAGTCTTGCTGTCACCCAGGCTGGAGTGCAGTGGTGCCATCTCAGCTCACTGCAACCTCCACCTCCCAGATTCAAGTGATTCTCATGCGTCAGCCTCCCAAGTAGCTGGGATTACAGGTGCCCGTCACCACACGCGGCTAAGTTTTGTATTTTTACTAGAGATGTGGTTTCACTGTGTTGGTCAGGCTGGTCTTGAACTTCTGACCTCAGGTGATCCGCCCGCCTCGGCCTCCCAAAGTACTGGGATTACAGGTTTGAGCCACTGCACCCAGCCAGCGACTATTTTTTGAACCTCATTGTGTCAGACGTTTTTCAGGCTGCTAAGAATTTATTCCATAAACAGTAAAAATATCTACCTTCATGGAACTTCTAGTGGGGGAGATACAGATAAGAAACAGATAACTCAGTAATGTATAACATGTTAGATGCTGATAAGTGTTATGCAGACACATGAAGTCAAGAAGAGGGATAGTGAGGGATGATGGGAGGGCTGCTATTTTGTTACATGGTCAAGGAGAGCTGATAAGGTGACATTTGAGGAGAGAGGGAAATGAAGCAAGATATAAGAAAAACATAAGGCAAAGCATGTAAAGGGGAGGAGAGGGCTCATGTGTTGGAAGAATAGTAAGAACAGTCTAATATAGCTTGAGTGGAATAAGCAGAGAGTGCTAGGTGATGAAGTCAGAAGTTCGGTGTATGGTGGTAGAGAAGCATGGTGACTAGTAGAGGCAGTAGGCAGTTCATCACATGAGGCCTTGTGGACCATTATAAGCATTTTGGCTTCTGCTGTGAATGAGAAGAGGAGGTTTTAAGTAGAGAGTCAACAGTTGCAAAGATCACTCGGATGATGTTTTCAAAATGGAGTATAATGGCAAGGCAGCAGTTGAAAGATCTACAAAGATGCTATTTTCATAATTTGGGTGAGGGATGAGATCTGATGCATTATGGAGATCAAACTGAGTGATGCATTAGTTTGCCAGGGCTGCTGTAACCAAATATCACAGACTGGGTGGCTTAAAAACAGAAATTTATTTTCTCATAGTTTCGGAGATTAAAAGTCTAAGAGTAAGTGTCAGCAGATTTGGTTTATCTTGGGGCCTCTCTCTTTGGCTTGCACGTAGTCATCTTCATGCTGTGTCCTCCCTCTCATGGCCTCCTGTGTATAGGTATCCCTGGTGTTTCCTTTTGTATTCAAATTTCTGTATAAGAACACCAGTTGGATTCGGGGCCACTCCAAAGGCCTTATTTTAAATTAATCGTCACCTATTTAAAGGCCCTGCCTCCAAGTACAGTAATGTTTTAAGGTATTATCACATATATAAAGGCCCTGTCTCCAACTACATTCATATTTTGTGGTATTGGGAGTTAGGGGACACAATTCAGCCCATAAGAAGTAATAATGGTCCAGGCATGATGGTTCATGCCTGTAATCCCAGCACTTTGGGAGGCTGAGGTGGGAGGATCACTTGAGCCCAGGAGTTCAAAACTAGCCTGGGCAACATGGTAAGACACTTTCTACAAAAAAAAAAAGAAAAAGAAAAAGAAAAAAAAATTACCCTAGCATGGTGATATGTGCCTACTGTAGCTACTTGGGAGGCTGAGGTGGGAGGATCACTTGAGCCCGGCAGGTCAAGGCTGCAGTGAGCCAAGCCATGATCATACCACTGCACTCCAGCCTGGGCAATAGAGTGAGACCCTGACTCCCTCCCTCAAAAAAAATAAATGATAATGAGGAGTTATATGCTCTTTGGAACTGCCTTTTATACTTTTCTCTCTCATTTTTGACTGAAATAGACTTTTGTCATTATTTATTGTATGTGTGTTTGTTTTGCATATGGTCCTGTGCCACCGAGCTGTATTCTTAATTTTTTCTAAATGACGTGTAGAGCAATAATAAAAAACTACAGTTACTTAGAGGAGAAATGCAAAAACGGACTAGACCAAATAACATGGTAAAATTTAGTGTTATATGTGTTTCTGGCATTTGTAGTGATTTGATATTGTGGGGTTTAGTGGTTTTTGTTCCTTTTTGGTCCTTGTGTATTCTTCTGTAGGTTTGGCTATGACCTTGTTTTAAGTTTGTTATGACCTTGTTGCCTTATATCTTGTATGTGTAGAGAAATATATCACATGTTATAGTGTTACAGATTGAGCACAGCATTGTTCTGAACACAATAATGACTGTAATCCCAGAACTTTGGGAGGCTGAGGCATGAGCCCAAGAGTTCAAGACCCACCTGTCTCTACTAAAAAAAAAAAAAATTAGCCAGCTGTCTTAGCACCCACCTGTAGTCCCACCTACTGGGGAGGCTCACAAGGGAGGATCGCTTGAGTCCAGGAGTTTGAGGCTACAGTGAGCTGTCATTGCGCCACTGCTCTCTTTCCTGGATGACCCTGTCTTTAAGAAAATTTAAAAAAACAAAATAAACTTTTTTTATGAGCAGGTGTGGCAAAACATGTTGGAGACGCCCTCAAAGAACATGCTTCCAGATCGTCTCGAAAGATTTGCACTATCGGAATAGCTCCATGGGGAGTGATTGAAAACAGAAATGATCTTGTTGGGAGAGATGTAAGAATTATTTTTAAAATGTCTTATGTTTGAAATTATATATAAACAAAATTATAGTAAGAATAGTGCCAGTTTAAAATATTTATGATTATATTATACTTTTCAAATTAAGTTTAAAAGGTATTTTCCTGAGGTTTACTTCTCAATTTTTGGAAATGCATAAATAGAAATAATTCATAACTGTAAATAATTAAGTTCATAAATATAAATGCTGTTAATAGTGTTGGCACATTTTGCTTTCAGTCTTTTATGTATAAAATTATTTCCCATTTTCCATATAAGCTAGTCTTTGTAATTAAATTTTTGATGACTACATGACATGAGAATTTTATTCTAAGAATAGGGAATAGGAGTTAAATGCTAGTGTTTTGTTTGAATAGGTTAAAGACATGTGAATTGGTTATAGATATTTATCAACACTGTTAAAAAGAATTACTGGCTGGGCGCAGTGGCTCACGCCTGTAATCCCAGCACTTTGGAGGCCGAGGCGGGCTGATCACTGGAGATCAGGAGTTCAAGACCAGCCTGGCCAACATGGTGAAACCCCTTCTCTACTAAAAATACAAAAATTAACTAGGAGTAGTGGCCTGTGCCACCTAGCTACTTGGGAGGCTGAGGCGGGAGAATTGCTTGAAACCGGAAGGCAGAGGTTGCAGTGAGCCGAGATTGAGCCACTGCGTTCCAGCCTAGGTGACAAAGCAAAACTCCATCTCATACATACATACATACATACAATTACTGAATTATAATGATCACTTTCAAGTGTTATTAAATTTCTAATGTCAGTTTTAAAGAGTCTACTCGTGGCTGGAAAAATAGCAATATTACATTTTATCGTTTTTTACAGTGTCTTTTTTTTTTTGAGATGGAATTTCACTCTTGTTGCCCAGGCTGGAGTGCAGTAGTGCAATCTGGGTTCACTGCAACCACCACTTCCCAGGTTCAAGTGATTCTCCCGCCTCAGCCTCCTGAGTAGCTAGGATTACAGGCACCCACCACTACACCCATCTAATTTTTGTAATTTTAGTAGAGATGGGGTTTCACCACGTTGGCCAGGCTGGTCTTGAACTCCTGACCTCAGGTAATCCACCCGCGTCGGCCTCCCAAAGTGACGGGATCACAGTCATGAGCCACTGTGCCTGGCCACAATATCTTTTATATATTGTAGTTTATTCACTTAATAATCTGATAATAGTTTATTTGCACTATTTACTTATTTATTGCTTCTCTCTTTGCATGTGATGATGAAATATATAATTCCACAGTATGGGTCAAGATATAATCATGTGTTTCAACCCATTATTGATTAATCTTCAGCTGCTTAAAAGCTTATGCTTTTTGACACATTCTTTGTCATTTCGTATTTATTTCTGTATGTAAAATAGAATTTTACTTCTTACTTGTCTTTACGGATTATTTCAAAATTTATTTTACATCATATTGTATTTAATCCTGCTCACTAACTCTTTTGTTTGCTATTGTTTAGGTGGTTGCTCCTTATCAAACCTTATTGAACCCCCTGAGCAAATTGAATGTTTTGAATAATCTGCATTCCCATTTCATATTGGTGGATGATGGCACTGTTGGAAAGTATGGGGCAGAAGTCAGACTGAGAAGAGAACTTGAAAAAACTATTAATCAGCAAAGAATTCATGCTAGTAAGTGAATTCACAAATTTGTTATTGTTGAAATTGTCCTGGGCTGTACTAATAGCCAAATTCAAAGAAGGTAGAATGTTCTTTGAAGTGCTCTTTCTTACATAGCAAGATAACATAAGAAACAACCAACAGTAGTTGATCTTAGACAAAATGATAAGACCAAGGAAAAGAAGTGAAAATTGGGTACTCAGTTATCAAGGCTAAAACCAAAAAAAGTTCATTGGAAGTTCTGTTGTTATTGCAATTCCATTTCAGCCCAAGGAATTCATAAATATTCTTTTTTTTTTTCTTTGAGGTGGAGTCTCGCCCTGTCACCCAGGCTAGAGTGCAGTGGCATGATCTTGGCTCACTGCAAGCTCTGCCTCCCGGGTTCACACCGTTCTCCTGCCTCAGCCTCCTGAGTAGCTGGGACTACAGGTGCCCGCCACCATGCCCGGCTAATTTGTATTTTTAGTAGAGATGGGGTTTCACCATGTTAGCCAGGATGGTCTCAATCTCCTGACTTCATGATCCGCCCGTCTCGGCCTCCCAAAGGGCTGGGATTACAGGCGTCAGCCACTGTGCCTGGCCCATAAATATTCTTAATGTGTGATTTATTCCAATACATGGCTGTGAAATTCAAGATTAAAAACTAAAAAGGGAAGAAAATCACTGAAAGAAATAAATCAACTTAAAATTTATGAAATGAGTATCACTGTTTGGCTAAATGTGTCTTAAAAATTATATTCCTGGGACTGATTTTTCTTTCCAACCATGCCTGAATTTTCTGGTTCAACATCTAAATTTTTATTTCAAATAAAGGAAAATTTGTAACCTAAGGACCCAAGAAGTTGAGCTCTGTGATGAAGTGAAATAGAAATAAAAAAACTACAGAACAGTGTTTACAGATTATGGTGGAGTCAGAGCTTTTACTAAAAGTTAAGAATGTGCTGGGCGTGGTGGCTTACGCCTGTAATCGCAGCACTTTGGGATGCCGAGGTGGGTGGATCACCTGAGGTCAGGAATTCTAGACCAGACTGACCAGTATGGTGAAACCCTGTGTCTCCTAAAAATACAAAAATTAGCCGAGCATGCTGGCATGTGCTTGTTGTCCCAGCTTCTCGGGAGGCTGAGACAGAATTGTTTGAACCCAGGAGGCGGAGGCTGCAGTGAGCCGAGATCGCGTCACTGCCTTCCAGCCTGGGTGACAGAGCAAGACTCCATCACCAAAAAAAAAAAAAAAAAAAAAAAAAAAAAGTTTAGAATTGTTTGTAGTCCTACAGATACCTTTTTTTTTTTTTCCATTTTCTCAGTGCACCGGAAGTTATTGTAAAAGCAAAAATTCATATTCTTCACTAATTTTTTTCTGTTGCTTTTCTAGAGGTCTTGGAATTTTATTGATCAGTTCCAGTTATGTAATTCTGTCACCAATTTCTTCTTTAATTTTTAATTTTTTTTTCTTTTTTTGAGATGGAGTCTCACACTGTCGCCCTGGCTGTTGTGCAGTGGCCCGATCTCACCTCGCTGCAACCTCTGCCTCCTGGGTTCAAGCGATTCTCGTCCCTCAGCCTCCCGAGTAGCTGGGACTACAGGCACTCGCCACCACGTCCTGGTTAATTTTTTGTATTTTGGTAGAGAGGAGGTTTCACTATGTTGGCGAGGCTGCTTTTGATCTCCTGACCTCGTGAGCGCTGGCCTCGGCCTCCTGAAGTACTGCAATTACAGGCATGAGCCACTGCACCTAGCCGTCCTTTTTTTTTTTTTTTTTTGAGATGGAGTCTTTCTCTGTCTCCTAGGCTGGAGTGCAGTGGCGCGATCTCGGCTCACTGCAACCTCCACCTCCTGGGTTCACACCATTCTCCTGCCTCAGCCTCCCAAGTAGCTGGGACTACAGGCGCCCGCCAACACACCCGGCTAATTTTTTGTATTTTTAGTAGAGACGAGGTTTCACCGTGTTAGCCAGGATGGTCTCGATCTCCTGACCTCGTGATCCGCCCGCCTCGGCCTCCCAAAGTGCTGGGATTACAGGCTTGAGCCACCGCGCCCAGCTGAGACGGAATCTTGCTCTGTTGCCCAGGCTGGAGTGCAGTGGCACGATGTCGGCTCACTGCAACTTTTGCCTCCTGGGTTCAAGCAATTCTCCTGCCTCAGCCTCCTGAGTAGCTGGGACTACAGGCACATGCCACCATGCCCGGCTACTTTTTTGTATTTTTAGTAGAGACGGGGTTTCACTGTGTTAGCCAGGAAGGTCTCGATCTCCTGACCTTGTGATCTGCCCGACTTGACCTCCCAAAGTGCTGGGATTACGGGCGTGAGCCATTTCTTTTTTCTTCCTTCCATGTGGTGTTTGAGACATTCGTTCATTTTTTTTTTTTTTGTGTGTGTGTGTGTGTGTGTGTGTGTGTGAGTCTTGCTCTGTCACCAGGCTGGAGTGCAGTGGCATGATCTTGGCTCACTGCAACCTCTGCCTCCTGGGTTCAGGTGATTCTCCTGCCTCAGCCCTCCCGAGTAGCTGGGACTACAGGCGCATGCCACCACACCTGTTTAATTTTTTGTATTTTTAGTAGAAACAGGGTTTCACTGTGTTAGCCAGGATGGTCTTGATCTCCTGACCTTGTGATCCATCCATCTCAGCCTCCAAAAGTGCTGGGATTACAGGCATGAGCCACCGTGCCCATCCAAGACTGTCATTAATTTCTATTTTAATGTCTCATTTGGAATCAGAAATATATATTTTAAAAACGAATAAAAATCGATGTTAGAAGTTCAACTAATGTATTAAAAAGCAAACTAAAAAGTTAGTATCTTACATTTCACGTCAAGAGCTCAGTAAAATATGGAAAACATAGTGAATATATAAATTATTTGCTGTCTATTATATATTGGCTTTTCTAATTTTGTCACTTAGAGAACAGCCTTTAAGATAGTGACAAAGTATTCATTATTTAATTTACTTATGTGAACTGATATCAGGTGGAGTGCTTAAAGTCAAGTCAACATAGTCTTAGAAATTATGTTTTTACTTTTTAATTTTTTTTTTCAGTAAAATCTAAACTTAGAATACTGAATTTTGCCTAATTTTTTTTCTTGGAGAGAAACTTGCTTAGGATGAAATAATTTTTTAATTTAACTTTGCTCTTTTTAGGGATTGGCCAAGGTGTCCCTGTGGTGGCACTTATATTTGAGGGTGGGCCAAATGTTATCCTCACAGTTCTTGAATACCTTCAGGAAAGCCCCCCTGTTCCAGTAGTTGTATGTGAAGGAACAGGCAGAGCTGCAGATCTGCTAGCATATATTCATAAACAAACAGAAGAAGGAGGGTAAGTGTATGACAGCATTTTAATTAATTTTATTTATTTATTTATTTATTTTTGATACGGAGTCTTGCTCTGTCTCCCAGCCTGGATAGAGTGCAGTGGTGCAATCTTGGCTTACTACAACCTCCACCTCCCAGGTTCAAGCGATTTTCCTGCCTCAGCCTCCCAAGTAGCTGGGATTACATGCATGAGCCACCACGTCTGGCTAATTTTTGTATTTTTTTAGTAGAGATGGGGTTTCACTGTGTTGGCCCGGCTAGTCTTGAACTCCTGACCTCAAGTGATCCACCTACCTCGGCCTCCCAAAGTGCTGGGATTACAGGCATGAGCCACCGTGCCTGGCCCATTTTAATGAATTTATTAAAGTGGCTTGTGGTTTTTAGAACACAGTGTTGGATTCCTCCCTGTGTTTTATGAACATGAAAATTTTAAGTTTAATACAATACTTTGTTAAGGGTTGAGGAAATAGCCTGACTCACATGTTATGGGAACAAATTAAAATAAAACCATCTTCATGGAACACAGTTTTGTAAGATCTGTCAAACGTAGAGGCACTTATGTTTTAACGTAGTAGTTTCATTTCTGGGAATTGTTCCTACAGATGTACATCTGTGAAATAATATATGTTTAAAGCTACTCATTACAGGGTTCTTCATAAGCGTAAAAGATTGGAACAAAGTAAAACATGAGAAGACTAGATAAGTTATGGTGTATCTATACAAAGAAATGGTTTATAGCTGAGTAAGAATGGTTTTGAGAAGATTACCACAATATGTACATGCAAAAAGGAAGGTGTAGAGAAGCATATATATTGTGCCACTTTTTATATAGAATAAAAGGAGAGGGGATAGTTTGTATATGCAGAAAGACATCTTGGAAAGTTACGTAAGTAAATGATTCCTAAAAATAGTTGTGATAGAACTGGGCAGATGAAAGACAGTGGGAAGGAGACTTTCACTATTAATTTTAATATTTTAACATTTTATATTTTCTACTATTTTTGAGCCATGAAAATGTATTAAGTATTCAGAAAAGAAAAATATGAGTTCCTGTGTTTAAGAACATCGTGGTGAAATACTAGTTTATACCTCATAATATCTTCAAATTATTTTTATACAATATCTTATGTGAGTACTGATATTGCCACACACATACTGTTTGATGAAATTCACAAAGTAATTCAAAAAGAAAAATCACTCCATTTCATTTATTTTCCTTCTAACATTTGTGTTGGGAGTCTCATGAAGGAAGAAATAATCCCACCCAAGGTGAATTATGTAGTATTAATACATTATTTTCAAAGGTCTTACATGGATCTACCTGTACTTCATATTGATCCTACAAATAATGGAAGATGAAATCAGTGAATTATGTTTCCTTTTATTCCAGGAATCTTCCTGATGCAGCAGAGCCCGATATTATTTCCACTATCAAAAAAACATTTAACTTTGGCCAGAATGAAGCAGTTCATTTATTTCAAACACTGATGGAGTGCATGAAAAGAAAGGAGCTTGTAAGTAGATTTCAGCAGAAATTTAAAAAGCTGATAGGCCTTTTTTCTTTCATTCAAAACACATTCTAAATTGGTGAAATACTTTTGTTTTTATTTGGATTTTAAACTTTGAAATCTTTATTAACCATAAAAAATATGTCATTTATTGGTCTGTTCAAGTTGAGAGGTATCATAGAAGGAGGCCTGTAGTTTTTTATATGGTATTGAGACTGTGTATTTGTGCTTCTGTTTTAGGAAAAGTTTTATGAAAAGTAACTATGTCTGAACAGATAATGTTGAGTACCAAGAAAGAACTGTAAAGAGTTGTTAATGGTTTCTCTAATAAAATGTTTGGAAAAAAATTTTTACTGTACTTAAAGCCTATTAAATTAAAGATCAGTGCTGCTTTGTTTCAATCATGTAAATGTGGGCATAAGTTTTCAGAGATAAAATTTTTTAGCAAGCCTATAAATACATAACATGATTTGATTTGCTGTCTTTTTCATTGCAAGTTTTTGTAAACTATGAAATAAAGTTGCCCCAAAATTTTGTATTGGGGTTATAATAATGTTTCACATTCTTTTCTTTATTTTTATTTATTTATTTTTTTGGAGACAGAGTCTCGCTCCATTGCTCAAGCTGGAGTGCCGTGGTGCAATCTCAGCTCACTGCAACCTCTGTCTCCTGGGTGCAAGCGATTCTCCCACATCAGTCTCCTGACTACAGGCGTACGCCACCATGCCTGGCTAATTTTTGTATTTTCACTAGAGACGGTGTTTCACCGTGTTGGCCAGGCTGGTCTCGAACTCCTAACCTCACGTGATCCGCCCACCTTGGCCTCCCAAATTGCTGGGATTACAAGCATGAGCCATGGGCCTGGCCATCTTTCACTTTATGAAAAATGTTATTAAATTACAGTTTCTGAAATGGTGCTATGTTTCAAGTAATTTAAAGACATTTGCAATAAAAATATTGACCAAACATTTGTCTTTCAAGAATATATACATTATGTGAACATGTAAATGTTCATTCTGTGGAAGGAACTGTAGGATTTATTTACCCTGATAAGGAATCTATAGCCTCAGCCCCTAAATTTCTTACTCTTGTAAGGGACATAAGATAGGTCAAAATATGAATATAATATGAAACCAAATATTCTTAGTATATTTGCCATTTTATTTAGTAAATGATAGTTTTTTAAATTTTTTTGGTTTTTTGGTTGAAATAAAGTTACTGACTATATACATAAATATATTATGTGTACGTATGTTTATATATACATCATACATAGATTCCTAGATACATACATATATATTTTGCCCCCCATATAGTTTGAAATTACTGAGTTTTATGATGCCCCTTTGTTTTAAAAATATAAAGGCATAATGTTATGAATTTATCTTTAAATAGATCACTGTTTTCCATATTGGGTCAGATGAACATCAAGATATAGATGTAGCAATACTTACTGCACTGCTAAAAGGTAAGCCTCTAAGAACTTTTTTATTTGTAAGACCTTTTATTTTATATATGTATATGTGTGTGTATGTGTGTATATGTGTATGTATATAAAATATAGAACCTTTTAACATGGCTAAATGCTTGCAAAGTGAATTTTCAGTCATTTTTCTTTGTGAAAGACACAATGTTGGTTTCCTTGGCGGTAAGGTAACTTTTGATTTAATCTTGTAGAACTTAAAAAATAAAAGTTTTTAGCAAGATTTATGCCACCAAACCTATTTAATAGTCCTATTAAGAACGTCTAACATCCTGGGCCAGGCATGGTGGCTCACACCTGTAATCCCAACACTTTGGGAGCCAAAGCAGGAGGATCACTTGAGGCCAGGGGTTCAAGACCAGCCTGGACAAGATAGACCCATCTCTACAAAAAATTTAAAAATTACCTGGACATGGTGGCATGTGCCTGTAGTCTCAGCTACTTGGGAGGCTGAGGTGGAATCACTTGAGCCTGGAAGGTTGAGGCTGCAGTGAGCTGTGATCATACCGCTGTATTCCAGTTTGGGCAACAGAGCAAGACCCTATCTCACAACAGACAAAAATTAGCTGGGCATGGTGGTGTGCACTCTGTAGTCCCAGCTGTTCAGGAGGCTGAGGCAGGAGGATTGCTTGAGCCCAGGGTTTGAGCTTGCAGTGAGCCATTATCATACCGCTACACTCCAGCCTGGGTGACAGCAAGACCCTGTCTCTAAGAATAAATAAAAATGTGTCACTTTCTTAATCAGCTGAAAAATAAGTGTTTAAAGGTTATAAGGCATTAGTTGATAGAATTTAAAGATAGGATTTTAAAACATGTCATCTTCATTATGAAAGGGAAAATTTGAAAACTAGTGGTATCTTTTAGGACTAAAGGATTGAAGCACACACACACTGATCCTCTCATTATCTCCCCAAAGACATCCAACAGATATAACAACATTATAGCGAAAAATCTCTGTGAATAAACTATGACGGTATCCCATCCGTCTACCTGAAAGTTAGTGTAGAGTGATGTGCCAGGAGCCCAGCACATTAAGAGGATACTGTCCTTTTATTTACAAGAATTTTCTTGCATATTAGACCATAATAAATTGCCAATACATTAAGCATTTTTAAAATACTGTGATAAAATATATTTATATCATCTGGGATCATGGTATCAAGAGATCACAAGTGATAAGAAACCTAGAAACCAAAAAGGAAAAAAAATAAATGGGATTGCATAAAAATAAAAAATAAGGCTGTGTGCACTGGCCCACACCTGTAATCCCAGCAATTTGGGAGGCTGAGGCGGATGGATCACTTGAGGTCAGGAATTCAAGATCAGCCTGGCCAACATGGCGAAACCTCATCTCTACTAACAATACAAAAATTAGCTGGGGTTGGTGGTGGACGCCTGTAGTCTCTGTAGTCTCAGCTACTCTGGAGGCTGAGGCACAAGAATTGCCTGAACCTGGAAGGCAGAGGTTGCAGTGAGCCAGGATCACACCACTGCACTACAGCCTGGATGACAGAGTGAAACTGTCTCCCCCCCCCCCCCAAAAAAAAAAAAAAAGGTTAAAAAGAAAGTACCATATTCATGAATTATTTACCATGTACTTTTCTGTGTATTAACCACTGTGTTTAAGTGGTTTACATTATTATCTCATTTTATTCCTACGAGTCAGATTTCCTATGGTTTTACTCATTTTATAGATGAGGAAACTAAGGAATAGAAATGTTAAAGTGGAGGGATCAAAAAGAGCTGTTAAAAATTAATAAGAAAAAGATGACTACCTCGTGGAAGAATGGGTCAGAACTTATGTAATAGATAATTAGTGGAGGAATCCAAATGCTTAGAGAAAATATGGAAGGATGGCCAATGTTACAGTAATAAATTTTGGGAGGCTGAGGCAAGCAGATCGCTTGAGCCCAGGAGTTTGAGATCAGTCTGGGCAACCTGGCAAAACCCTGTCTCTACAAAAAATACAAAACTTATCCTGGTGTGGTGCCATGCACCAGTGGTCCCAGCTACTTGAGAGGCTGAGGTGGGAGGATCACTTGAGCCCAGGAGGCAGAGGTTGCAGTGAACCAAGACCACGCCACTGCACTCCAGCCTGGACAACAGCGAGAGACCTGGTCTCAGAAAAGAGAAGAAGGAAACTCCCCTCTCCTTGGCACATGGAGAAATGGTTATGGTTATACCCCTCCCCTGGTGGATGGTAGAAGCAATCTAAAGTATTGTGGAGTATATCAAAAACCTTAAAGTATATATCTTTGTACCTAGCAATTTGATTTCTAGAATGTCATCCTATTTGAATAATCAAGTGTGTGCACAAAAACATACTCAGCAAAAAATTCAAAATAACCTGAATATCTACCATTTGAAGTATTTGTTAAATAAATTGTGGCTCACCTAAGTATATATAATGGAGATTTATATATAATTTTAAGAAGAACCAAGGTACGATATCAAGGTACATAAAGCAAGCTACTGAACACTTTTGTAGTATGAACCCATTTTTGAATAAAAAATGGAAAGTATATGTATGAACTTGTATGTGCACAGAAAAGTACCTGACAGCTATTTTCAGAATCCTAATAGCACTATCTCTGATAGAAACAGTTCATCTTTGTTTTCTTCTCATTTCTCTGCATTTCTAAATGTTTGCAATGAATGGGAATATGTCATTTATAGTTGGAAAGGTAAAGTTCTTAACCCTGGGGCTAATCTTATCTCTCTGAGGCAGGCTACTTCTGAATGGTGGCTGACACCAGCTGTGTAAGTTAACTAAAGAATGGTGGGGAGATGTCATAAGTGTTCGTGCTGGGCACTGTGGCTCACACTTGTAATCCTAGCACACTGGGAGGCCGAAGTGGCAGGATCACTTGAGGCCGGGAGTTTGAGACCAGTCTGGTCAACAGAGTGAGACTCTGTCTCTACAAAAAAATTAAAAAATTAGCTGGGTGTGGTGGTGCTCATCTGTAGTCTCGGCTACTTGGAGGCTAAGGCGGGAGGTACACTTGAACCCAGGAATTCAAGGCTGCAGTGAGCCATGATCACCTTTGCACTTTAGCCTGAGCAACAGACCAAGACCCCATCTCTTAAAAAAAAAAAGTGTTCACCTTTTAATGGAGATAAATTAATTGAACCTGTCAACTATTTTCTTTATTCGATTAGGTACTAATGCATCTGCATTTGACCAGCTTATCCTTACATTGGCATGGGATAGAGTTGACATTGCCAAAAATCATGTATTTGTTTATGGACAGCAGTGGCTGGTATGTAAATAATCTACATACACAATACAATTAAATTACACTAAGTAATAAAGTATTTGCGGGAACTGTGACCTGACTTGACATTTTACCTTTCTGCCAATAGTTCAAAAATAGTTTAGCTAAGTATTTCTACACCATTCCGATCCAGTTTAGGATTTAACATATGCCTCTAGATAAAACCTTATTTTTTTATAGAGTGTATAGATCTCTAAGAATCTTAGAACTGAAAGAAGCTTTAGAACTCATGCTCTGTATACCAGAGAGTCCATTCTAGCATTCCCCCTGATGTTTAGACCTATTCCTTTTTTAATCTTCCTCATCCTAGTAAATGGGAACAACTTCTTCCTAGTTTCTAAGATGAGACTCTTTAGTGTTATCCTTTACTTTTCTCTTTCTCATGTATTCCAATCCAATTCCATCTGTAAATCTTGTCAGATCTAGTTTCAAAATACCTAATTTTATCATCCTGGTCTAGTCTGTCATCCTTCTTTTGTGTTATTTCGGTAGCATACTTTTTGGTTTCACTACTCTCATACTTGCTCTCCTTTTATGGACAGGAGATGAATCACATTCCATTTACTCAGAGCATAATCCAGAGCCTTACATGCTACTACTATCCTCTTTGCTCTTTTTTATCCAACTTTGTTGATGTTCTTGCCCTTCTTTGAACATATCAAGCATGCTCCTATCTCTAGGCTTTGTACTTGCCTGTCTCTCTATCTTAACATTCTTCCCTACATACCCATGTGGGCTTAATTCCTCCTATCTTTCTGGCCTCTAACCAAATTCCTCCTATCTTTCTGGCCTCTCTCCTCTTTGGACTTCCTCTGTCCATCCCATTTTAATAGCATCCCCCTAAACCAGCATTCTTCCCTGCTATTTTTTTCTAACTTTTGTCACCATCTGACAAACCATATAATGTAGCTATTATTTATTGTTTGTCTTTCTCCTAGAAAGTAAACTTTCTGAGGGCAAGAATATTTTTCAGTTTTGTTTACTACTGCATTGACAGCTTGGTAGGTAGTAATCACTTAAAATTTTGTTACATGTCTGAATCAATAGGAGGCTGGACAGATTAAATGTTCATCTGTACCTTGAAGTATTACCAGCCTTTACGGGGGACGAACTAGATCCTTTTTGTCCACATAGTAAATATAAACAGCAAATTGCAGAAAAGTATGCACAGTATGATCTTACTTGTGGCAAATTCTTATGAATGTACAAACATTCATGTATATCTACATGTACTGTGTAGTTAATAGTACCTTTCTAAAACTGTTAACATGGGATTCATCTTGGAGAGTTGGGGGCTGGAGGAAAGTTTTATTTTATACCATTTTGTAGTGTTTGATTTTTTTTTTTAAACCATGGGAATGTATTTCCTATATAGCAATAAAAAACAGTTTGTTTAGTCACTTCTCCTCTTGCAGGACTACAGAGGAAAAAAATTAATGTTAATCATCTATGGTGATGACTATAACCAACCTTATTTTTCCCTTGAATAATTTAACTGGATTTTGTTCTCCTCAGATGTAAAGGCTTGGATGAAGCATTTGTCTTCTGTGTATATGTGGTTTGTCTGATGGATTTCTTCTGCGTAATGTTACCTATTTGATTTTGTGCTTCTTGCTAAACTTAGAATTTGCAGGACAGTTGTTTTTCTTCTTTCTTCTTGCTTGCCAGGAGTTCAGTATGCATTGAGTGATTGAGGAAATGCTCCTTACAAAGCAGACACATTTTTTTTAAATGGTCTCTTTTTTCCCCTCAGATATGAAAATTAAGTTTTTGTTCTAGGGCAGTGGTTATAAACACAGATAGAATGTTCTTGTTTTAAAAACAATATTTTGTTATATCCCCTTTTATTCTACTAAAGTGAAATTTCATAAGTAATTACATAAATTAAGAATATATGTATAATGCCCTAATTGTAATAAGAAAAAATGATTTATAATAAAAAATAAATATTTCAGTATATAAATGTTCAAGAGTGGCAATATAAAACACATAATAAGTCAGATGCCTGCAGTTATAATAAGAATCAGTGTAAATGCTGCAGTTATACATACTAATACAAGTATGTTGTTGGTAACTTAAATATCCTGGGGAACAGATAAACACTCTTTGCAAGTGTAGGACAAAGAAAGACCAAGTGGGCACTAGAATAATGTTAGAATATTACTGTCAGAGTCAGTAATAACATCAGGATTATTTGTATGTGATAAGAGAAAAGGAAATAATCTGAAGTAAAATAGTAACATGCCATGATAAACTACAGCCTAATGTAGAGAAAACTAATAAGTATTATTTTCTTGGAAATCAGGCCTTATTTTTAAGCATGTGAAAATATTTTCCTTGTTGTGACAGAACTGAGTATTGAAAAATGTCACAGAAAACATACCTTTCATCTTTAAATTCCATCATGTAAAAGGCATACATTTCATCAGTATATACTTAAAATAGGCCTGGGTGTGGTGGCTCATGCCTCTAATTCCAGTACTGTGGGAGGCTGAGGTAGGAAGATCACTTGAGGCCAGGAGTTTGAGACCTGTCCCTATTTTAAAAAGAAAAAGAAAAAAAAGCAGGTACAGGCGTGCACACCTGTAGTTCTTAGCCACGTGGGAGGCTGAGATGGGAGCATCCCTTGAACCCCTGAGTTTGAGTCTGCAGTGAGCTATGATTGTGCCACTGGGTGACAGAATGAGACCCCGTCTCAAAAACAGAAAGTGTATGCTTAAAATATCATGAAAACTATATCCTTGCTAGGTGATGTAAATTGAAGATAGATTGGAGAAAGAAATGGTAATACAAGTTGCTCTAGAGAAGTTGTGTAGTTGTGTGTTAAATCTCTGAAGATAGAATAAGATTGAAAAATAATGGGTAAAAAAGCCAGTGGTTTTGTATTGATTTTTGCCACAAAGATGTTTTTAATAATGTGGTACTAAAATATTTAAAATACACAGAAATATACAAAATATTAAATATACAGACTATATTAAAACAACCTTTATTAATAAAACTCAGTGAAATACCTATATTTCATGTCTCTACTAATTTACCAATATTTGATTTCAAGTCTGTTGAAGTTTATAAAATAGGCTTTAATATATAAAGTACAGCTACAAATGCTGAATGATACAGATGTGTTATATTAAGCACAAAGGACATAAGTTGTATTGCTGTCAAGTGATTTCTTTTCCCTAATGATGAATTATTTCTTTTAAAGTTCTGAAGAAAACTAAGTACAATCTTGCCTGACTTACCTGGTGGTTGTATTTTTGGAAAATTCATTGTAGAACAAAAACTATGATGAAATACTTTGTGTTCATTTGTAAGGCAGAATTACTGGTTTTTCACTCAAGAACATCTAACAGGATAATAAAAAGTTGTGTGGGATGCAGGATAGTTTCTTTCTGAGTAGAATTCTCCAGCATATTGCATGATTTCTGATATCCCTTGACCCTACCCATTAAATGTTAGTAACAGCACTCAATTATTGAAATAATCCTTCCCACAAAACCTTCCCTAAACACTGAGAGCATTGCTTTAAGATATTCTTTCCCAAGATTTAATTGATGATGGATTCTGTTTTTTCCCCCATGTAACACTTATTCTACAGAAGTAGTGTTTGTGGAATATTCTTTAAGAAATGTTGTTCTAGAGAGGTCTTTTAATCTATTCCCCAAACACCTTAAGTCTTAGTTTTTTACTGTGTTGCATCTTTCTAATTTTGTTCTAAAACTGTTGGGAACAAATTAAATGTAAATCCTAAGGACTTAACATTTAAACGTGTTTGTATAATTAGAATATGTGAAATATGTATTTATTAAGTTTGATACTCCTAGGTTGGATCCTTGGAACAAGCTATGCTTGATGCTCTTGTAATGGATAGAGTTGCATTTGTAAAACTTCTTATTGAAAATGGAGTAAGCATGCATAAATTCCTAACCATTCCGAGACTGGAAGAACTTTACAACACTGTAAGTCTACATTAAAATTCTTTATTGACTACATTTTATCTTTTGGGAAATGTTACTTTACCTGAATATAGCCATTCCTATTGATAAAACCCTTAATGTCTTCCTTGGTTATATGAAAAAATTATAGCCAGTTTTAGTATGGATTGGTTGTATTACAGTCTGAAACCCTTTCCTTGTTTTTAGAACCCATTCCCTGTCACGATACCCCCATAGGGCTATTAAGCCTACTTCTCTTTCCTATGTCTCTCCCTTTCCCTCCCCTTACCAAAACTGTAGGATCAACTTCTTAATTATAGGGTGATTATGTTTCTTTTGACTCCGTTGTCTAATGGAGGAATTATGCATTGCTGTTTCCTCTTTTTTTTTTCTTTTTTTACATTCATTGTTTGACCTCATGGTATAGCCCTTTTAGCTTACATACTGTTTTCATTTTTTTTTGTAAAGGACTCCTGAAAACTTACTATTCTTGTCACAAAGACTTTCACATTTTATTCCAAATTTTTATTATATTAGCATTGAAGATATACTACCCTTCTTAGTGGTTTTCTGTGTTATGAGTATCAGTTTACTACCCAAATCCTTAACTTGATTTTCAAAGATCTTCATATATTGCCCCAGCTACTATTCTCACTTGGCCTTTTTATTGCCCCCCAAATGCTGGGCGGGGGGGGGTGGGGGGCAGCAATAAGGTGGCAAATGTCTACCTGCTATTTACTAAAAATACAAACTTTTTTCTTTTTTCTTTTTTTTTTTTTTTTAGACGGAGTCTCTCTCTGTCGCCAGGCTGGAGTGCAGTGGTGCCATCTTGGCTCACTGCAACCTCCCCCTCCCTGGTTGAAGTGATTCTCCTGCCTCAGCCTCCCAGGTAGCTGGACTACAGGCATGTGCCACCGCACCCAGCTAATTTTTGTGTTTTTAGTAGAGTTGGGGTTTCACCATGTTGGCCAGGATGGTCTTGATCTCTTGACCTCGTGATCTGCCCGCCTCAGCCTCCCAAAGCACTGGGATTACAGGCGTGAGCCACTGCACCCGGCCAAAAATGCAAACTTTTTTTAAAAAAGCATTTGCTATTTTACAGTGCTGGTCTGTTTTGCTCCCAACTAATAATCCATTTATTGAAATTTTATTCATTGCTTAGAACTTAGCTTAAATTCCATGCCACTGGTTCCATGAAGCTTGGTGGCATAGTTAAGTACAATTATTATGTCTTTCCCTTTGGATTGTAAATTTCTTTAGGTATTATATCTCATTTTCTCCGTTTTTTTTCTTTTTTTGAGACAGAATCTCACTCTGTCGCCCAAGGTGGAGCACAGTGGCACGATCTGGGCTCACTGCAA
Source organism: Hylobates moloch (assembly GCF_009828535.3). NCBI lineage: Eukaryota > Metazoa > Chordata > Mammalia > Primates > Hylobatidae > Hylobates > Hylobates moloch. Next base: position 94,830,828 of record NW_026652289.1, on the reverse strand, counting down.
CCTCTGCCTCCCGGGTTCAAGCGATTTTCCTGCCTCAGCCTCCTGAGTAGCTGGGATTACAGGTGCATGCCACCATGCCCAGCTAGTTTTTGTATTTTTAGTAGAGATGGGGTTTTGCCATGTTGGCCAGGCCGGTCTTGAACCCCCGACTTCAAATGATCCGCCTGCCTCAGCCTCCCAAAGTTCTGGGATTACAGGTGTGATCCACCGGGCCCAGCTTCCATTATTTTCTTTTAGTAGTGCACAGCACATTTGCATTGAACTTTGTTGGCATTTTACTGTCCTTGACAGATGTAAAAATTAAAAGGATTATTCATTATGCTGTAGTAAGGTTTATACCTGAACTATAAAGCAGTGTAAAACAATAAAAATAAAAATTGATCCCATTAGCAAGGCAAGTAATTTTTTAAATTGTATAACTCAAAGGTGTTAAGATAATACTGTAGTTACTTTCAGCATCAATTATTGATGAAGTTTTAAAACATTTAAGGGCTTGCAGCATGATAAAGCAGTGGTTCTCAAACTTCTTGATTTCAGGGTTCCTTTACATTAAAATTATTGAGAACTTCAAAGAGCTTTTCTAAAGAGGTTTTGTTTATGTATGTTGGTATTTTAGAATATAAAAATGAGAGTTTTAAAAAATGTTTTTATTAAAGTAGCAATTATATTTACTTAAAATTTCTAAACTTATCCCATGTTAACATAAATATTTGTTCTTATTTCTTTTTTCTTAAATTAGCACCCTTCTGCCTGATATGTTTTTATTTATTTTTATTTTTTTGAGACGGAGTTTTGCTCTTGTCATCCAGGCTGGAGAGCAGTGGAACAATCTCGGCTCACTGCAACCTCCACGTCCCAGGTTCAAGCGATTCTCCTGCCTCAGCCTCCCAAATAGCTGGGATTATAGATAACCACCATCACGCCCAGCTAATTTTTGTATTTTTAGTAGTGATGAGGTTTCACCATGTTGGCCAGGTTGGTCTTGAACTCCTGATCTAAGGTGATCCACCCACCTCAACCTCCCAAAGTGCTGGGATTACAGGCATGTGCCACCGCACCCAGCCTGCTATATTTTTATTTTTAAAGAAAACAGAAAAATTGGTGAGGAGAGGAAAACATTTTTGCAAATGTCTTCAAAGTCTAGCCTTATAAAAGCAGCTGGATTCTCATATTTGCTTCTGAATTTAATCTCACAATATCACACATCAGAAAGCCTCTGGAAAACTCCACCAAACACTGAGAGAATAAGAATGAAATAATACAAATACAATTTTAATATGATTAGGAAAAAAGTCTTGATCTTACGGAACTCCTGAAGGAATCATGGGGGCCTCAGGTGTCCCCAGGTCACACTTTGAGAATTACTATGTTAAAGTACATTTATTATTTATTAACAATTTATTTTTAATGGATAAACATTTAATAGAGTAGGATAAAATAGAATTTAAAAAATTTTAAGTGCCTTTCCATGTGATTATATACTGTTAGAGAAAAATGCAATGAAATTCCCCAATACCCCCAAAATATGAGATACTTCTTATTAACTTAGAAGAAACTTTTATTTTAAAAAGTTAACCTGTAGGGGAGAATTGGCAGAGAGAACTTAGCCCCTGAGTGGATTGACTAAATAAATATTGTTGGGTTTTTTTTGTTTTTTTTTTGAGTTTTTAAAAAATTTTTTTTTCTTTTGAGACGGAGTCTCGCTGTCGCCCAGGCTGGAGTGCAGTGGCGCGATCTTGGCTCACTGCAGGCTGCGCCCCCAGGGGTTCACACCATTCTCCTGCCTCAGCCTCCCGAGTAGCTGGGACTACAGGCGCCCGCCACCATGCCCGGCTAATTTTTTGTATTTTTAGTAGAGACGGGGTTTCACCGTGTTAGCCAGGATGGAATTTTTTTAATTTTTTATTTTTTGGGGGATGGAGTTTTGCTCTTGTTGCCCAGGCTGGAGTGCAATGACACGATCTCGGCTCACCGCAACCTCTGCCTCCCAGATTCAAGCGATTCTTCTGCCTCAGCCTCCCGAGTACCTGGAATTAAAGGCATGCGCCACCACACCAGGCTAATTTTGTGTTTTTTTAGTAGAGACGGGGTTTCTCCGTGTTGGTCAGGCTGGTCTCGAACTCCCGACCTCAGGTGAGCCGCCCGCCTCGGCCTCCCAAAGTGCTGGGATTACAGGCTTGAGCCACCTCACCCAGCCCTAAATAAATATTGTAAAAAGAAGACAGAGCAAAGTAAAGTAAAATATAATTCATATGCAATATCAATTGTAGTCATCTCAAATATTATATAGAATTTGAAAGCCAAGAATATCAAAGAAAATAACTTTTTCTCCAAAGAAATAATGGTAGGTGGCCGGGCATGGTGGCCCACTCTTAACAGTATATATAAAGAGAAGTAAGATAATGGCAAAATTATGGCATATATAAATGTTAAATCAGGGATGTCCAATCTTTTGGCTTTCCTGGGCCACATTGGAAGAAAAATTGTCTTGGGCCACACATAAAATGCACTAACATTAATGTTAGCTGATGAGCTAAAAAAAAAAAAAAAAAAGGAGAAAAACTCAATGTTTTAAGAAAGTTTACAAATTTGTGTTGGGCCACATTCAAAGCCATCTTGGGCTGCATGCAGCCCGTGGGCTACAGGTTGAACAAGCTTGTGTTAAAGCCTTATTACCCAAAATATTTAAAGTCTCAATATGACTTTATTAGTGACAGAAACAGAGGAACAGACATTTTAACAAGAAGAAAGGTATTGTACAGCGCCGTTATCAATGAAAGAAATGTAAATTTAAGATACATTTGTAAAGTTGCAGTGTTGACTTTTATGAAACAAAAACTTATGTATCATTTTAGTGATACTCTAAGATTATTTGGTTTTTGGCAGTAAATGTGAAAATCTTTGTTGTTCTACTTTATGAATAGAACTTAAGGAAATAAGTCCAAAACAATGTAATTTGTATAAGAAGGTTCATAAAAATCCTGTAAGGTTTAAATTATTTTAGAAGAAAAATAATAGTTTGCTGTAACTTTTTCTCCCTAAAGAAACAAGGTCCAACTAATCCAATGCTGTTTCATCTTGTTCGAGACGTCAAACAAGTAAGAGATTATTTTTTGCTTTTGAAAAATGTTATTTTAAAAAATCATTTATATTTCATCCCTTTTTTAAAAAAAGCATTTAAATACATTTTAGAAATACCAATAAAATTACAGTTTACAGAACAAGATAAAGTATGGGCTGAATTCGTGGTAAGAGAGGAGTAAAGAGCATAATGTATCAGAAAACAAGAAAAAAAGAGAGTTTATGAAATTAAGACCAAGGCTGGGCATGGGTGGCTGAAACCTGTAATCCCAGCATTTCGGCAGGTTGAGGCTGGCGGATTGCTTGAGCCCAGGAGTTCAAGACCAGCCTGGGCAGCATGCTGAAATCCCATCTCTGTGAAAAGTTAAAAAAATTACCTGGGCATGGTGGTGCACACCTGTAGTACCAGCTACTCAGGAGGCTGAGGTGGGAAGGATTGCTTGAGGCTAGGAGGTAGAGGCTGCCGTGATCCATGATCTTACCACTGCATTCCAGCCTGGGTGACTTTTAGAGTGAGACTCTGTCTCAAAACAAAAAAAAACTATTGAGCTTCTGGTCATCCAAGATAGAATATGATGTATAAAGCTCATTGGTTCATAAAAGAAAGACTGTTGATAGAATGTATCTTTTTTCCTCTATCTTCAGCAGAAATTTATTCCTTAGAAAATTGTCCCAATGTATCACGCCTGTAATCCCAGCACTTTGGGAGGCCGAGGTGGGCAGATCACGAGGTCAGGAGATCGAGACCACGGTGAAACCCCGTCTCTACTAAAAATACAAAAAATTAGCTGGGCGCAGTGGCGGGCGCCTGTAGTCCCAGCTACTCGGGAGGCTGAGGCAGGAGAATCGCATGAACCCGGGAGGCGGAGCTTGCAGTGAGCAGAGATCACGCCACTGCACTCCAGCCTGAGCGACAGAGCAAGACTCCATCTCAAAAAAAAAAAAAAAAGAAAAAAGAGAAAATTGTCCCAATGTAAAGGGTGTTGAATAAGGAAATTGAGGACTGGGTCATGATCTTAATGGCAGACTTTGCCAGTAAAAATGCTGAAAAGCTCTTCCCCCTTTAAAAAAAAAATCAAGTATTTCTACTTAGCCATACAAAAGAATGAAATCATGTCCTTTACTGCAGTGTGAATGGAACTGGAGGTTCATTATCCTAAGTGAAATAACTTAGTCAAATACCACGTTTTCACTTACAAGTTGGAGCTAAACAATGGGTACCTGTGGACATAGAGTGGAATGATAGACATTGGAGACTTTACAAAAGGTGGGAGGTTGGGTGGGGGTGGTGAGGGTTGAACAACTACCTGTGGGTACACTATTCACTATTCAGGTAATAGGTACACTAAAAGCCTAGTCTTCACCACTACATAACATATGCATGTAAGAAATCTATACTTGTACCCCCTAAATACATATAAATCATTTTAACATTTATTTGTTTTTTGAGACGGAATCTTGCTGTCGCCCAGGCTGGAGTGCAGTGGCACGATCTCGGCTCACTGCAAGCTCCACCTCCCAGGTTCACGCCATTCTCTTGCCTCAGCCTCCCGAGTAGCTGGGACTACAGGAGCCCGCCACCACGCCCAGCTAATTTTTTGTATTTTTAGTAGAGACGGCGTTTCACCATGTTAGCCAGGATGGTCTCGATCTCCTGACCTTGTGATCCACCCTCCTTGGCCTCCCAAAGTGCTGGGATTACAGGCGTGAGCATTTTAACATTTTAAAAAGTAAAACAAATCTAGTATTGGTAGTGATGAACGCATAACACTGTCATGATCTCAGGCTATTCTGTGGCCACTAAATTGATGCACTGTTATTCCTGTTCTATCAGGATTGTTTGTGAACTAAAAGTTTTAAACGTTTATCACCAGTTTTATACCCATTTATATTATTGGTATTCAATACAGTTTTGTTTTCCTTGATAAAATAGTATTTATATTTATTTGGTTAAAATACTTTCTAAGTTTCTAAACTTAAATTTTGTTTAGAATTCTTTATTTATTTCAGCTTTTACTTGCTACTAAGTATGAGTGCATTATTAAAAACTTAGAAGGCCAGGGCTGGTGGCTCATACCCATAATACCAGCACTTTAGTAGTCCGAGGTGAGTGGATCGCCAGAGAGAAGGGGTTTGAGACCAGCCTGGGCAAACAAAGCGAGACCTTGTCTCTACAAAAAAATTTAAAAATTAGCCCGGCATGTTGTCACGTGCCTGTAGTCCAACTGATTGGTGGGGGTGTGGGGGGCACTGAGGGAGGATCACTTGAGCCCAGGAATTGAGGCTGCAGTGAGCTGTCATCGAGCCACTGTACTCCAGTCTGGGTACACATCAAGACCCTTCTTAAGAAAAAAGAATGACATTAGAAATGTCATTTTAACAGCCTTGAGGATGTTTTTAAAAAATGTCATTTTCTGTTTTCATTTTCTTTATTTTGTAACTGATTTAATACTAAACTACTATCCCATAGGAAGAAGCGAGACATTTTATACTTAAAAAATTTTTTTTTGAAATGAAGTTTTGCCCTTTCTTGCCCAGGCTGGAGTGTGGTGACATGATCTCGGCTCACTGCAACCTCCGCCTCCCGGGTTCAAGTGATTCTCCTGCCTCAGCCTCCCGAGTAGCTGGGATTGCAGGTGCCTGCCACCACGCCTGGCTGATTTGTTTTTTTTCGAAATGGAGTCTTGGTCTGTTGCCCAGGTTGTAGTGCAATGGCGCGATTTTGGCTAACTGCACCCACTGCCTCTCAGGTTCAAGCAATTCTCCTATCAGCCTCCCGAGTAGCTGGGACTACAGGCACACGCCACCACGCCTGGCTAATTTATTTATTTATTTGTTTGTTTGTTTGTTTATTATTTTTTTTTTGGTAGAGATGAGGTTTCATCATGTTGGCCAGGCTGGTCTCAAACCCCTGACCTCAGGTGATCCACCCACTTCAGCCTCCCAAATTGCTAGGATTACAGGCGTGAGCCATTACACCCAGCCTGCATGTGCTTTTCTTTATAGCTTTATTGAAATATATTTCACAGATTACAAAATTCATTCATTTAAAGTGTATATTGGCCAGACACAGTGGCTTGAGGTCAGTAGCTCAAGAACAGCCTAGCCAAAATAGTGAAACCCTGTCTCTACTAAAAATACAAAAATTAGCCAGGTGTGGTGGCATATGCCTGTAGTCCCAGCTACACAGGAAGCTGAGGCAGAAGAATTGCTTGGACCTGGGAAGCGGAGGTTGCAGCAAGCTGAGATTGTGCCATTGCACTCCAGCCTGGACAACAGAGCAAGACCTCTTGTCTCAAAAAAAAAAAGCAGCATACATTTTTTGACTTTACTATATTCACAGAGTTGTGCAACCATTGCCACAGTCTGACTTTAGAGCATTTATAATACTTCAAAAAGTTATCCTGTACCCTTTAGCAGTCACTCCTAATTTCTTCTCTTTCTCTACTCCCCACTTTTGTCGCCGACCTATGGTAACTATTAATCTAATGATTTGCCTATTCTGGTCATTTCACATCAATTTGATTTGGTCTTTTTAAATAATTAAAATTCCCTCTCCTTCCCCTAGAAATCTTAAGTAATGGGGGAGACCTTAAGACCATGTTTCTAAGAAAGAATTATGGTAGTTAAAATTTTGGAAATAAATGTGAGAATTTGTATACATTGTTGTTACATTGGTGGCTATAATAATAAGCCCTATTTTTTTATTTCTATAAGTGATAAATCTTGAAATAAAGGCAGTAATTGAATATTTTTATTCAGATTGGTAACTTGAGTTTTATGACTTAGTATAGTTTGAGAACTTGATCGTCATGACATTTGTTAGATAATTCACATTATTTTACCTAATTTAAATATTTCTTACTCAAGTGGGTTTATATAATGGCATTTGTGGTTTTTAATAAATAATGTTGAAGAATATCATAGGTGACATTCTCAATCATTCTGCATATTTTGAGATTGCTTGAGTTAAAACCAAAAATCTTGTATTCAAGATGGAAATATATATTTTAATTTATTTTCAAATTAGAGATTTAAAGGATATAGTTATCTAGAAATTAGAAATTTCACAGATGAAACCAAGATTTTTTTTTTTTTTTTTTTTTTTGACGGAGTTTCGCCTTTGTTGCCCATGCTAGAGTGCAATGGTGTGATCTTGGCTCACTGCAACCTCCGCATCCTGGGTTCAAGCGATTCTTCTGCCTCAGCCTCCTGAGTAGCTGGGATTACAGGTGCCCTCCACCACACGCAGCTAATTTTTGTATTTTTAGTAGAGATGGGGATTCACCATGTTGGCTAGGATAGTCTCAAACTCCTGGCCTCAGGTGAGCCACCATGCCCAGTGAAACCAAGATAGTAAAAATACAGACATTAAAAAAAAAAAAAAAAAAGTTCATGACATAATCAGGGAAATAAAAAAATGGTGATGGTAGGAGGGCAGAATTAGTTAATAAATACAAATTATCTGATGATTAAATCCCTTTAAGATTATTTAATAAAATTAGCCAGTTTTTAAATTTTATAACAGGCAATCTTTCCAAACTCACAAATGGTGTATGTTCCAAAAGTGCATTTGTAAATTGCCATGGGAAAATGAAGTCTTATCTTTAAACAATGTTGCAAGTGGTAGTTAATTCCTAGACAACACTATAAAAACCTATAATATCACCAGTATAATTTTGGTTATAAAAATACTTACACGTATTCCTGGGCCAGTCTGGAAACATAATACAGCATTATTTTTGCAGAAAAATGCAATTTTTTATATGTATCACAATGAAAATGGAATATTTGGCTGATTCGCGTTTCCATTGTCTCTTTTTTTTTTTTTTTTTTTTTTGAGACAAAGTCTCGCTCTTGTTGCTCAGGCTGGAATGCGATGGCACGATCTCGGCTCACTGCAACCTCTGCCTCCCGGGTTCAAGTCATTTTCCTAACTCAGCCTCCCAAGTAGCTGGGCACCACGCCCGGCTAATTTTATATTTTTTTAGTAGAGACGGGGTTTCTCCATGTTGGCCAGGCTGGTCTCGAACTTCCGACCTCAGGTGATCCGCCTGCCTTGGCCTCCCAAAGTGCTGGGATTACAGGCCTGAGCCACAGCGCCCAGCCTGCTTTGTCTCTTATGTGTGAAGTATTGGGGCAATAGATAGATGAAATTGTTATCTTCCTGCTTTAGGCCATACTCCTGTCTCAGGGTACACCTTTGAGACCTCAGAACTTCAGAATCCCATATTTTTACAGAGGAAATAGAGAAACAAGCATTTCCTTCTGTAAAGATAGCTTAGCTGCTGGCAACCCTTGCTGCTGCTTTTTTTTTTTTTTTTTTTTGAGACCAAGTCTCGCTCTGTCTCCCAGGCTGGAGTGCAGTGGCACGATCTTGGCTCACTGCAACTTCCGCCTCCCGGGTTCAAGTGATTCTCCTGCCTCAGCCTCCTGAGTAGCTGGGACTACAGGCATGTGCTAGCTTGCCTGGCTAATTTTTTTGTATTTTTAGTAGAGACGGGGTTTCATCATGTTGGTCAGGCTGATCTTGAACTCGACCTCAGGTGATCCACCCGCCTTGGCCTCCCAAAATGTTGGGATTACAGGCGTGAGCCACTGCACCTGGCCCTTGCTTCTTATAAGAAGTAAACATTTGTCATTTTGGAGAGTAGGCCTGTTCCTAGGCAGGGCATGGCAATATTGAGAAATAGTATCTGATCTATTTAAAACAAATGTTTTGTTTCTAGGGAAATCTTCCTCCAGGATATAAGATCACTCTAATTGATATAGGACTTGTTATTGAATATCTCATGGGAGGAACCTACAGATGCACCTATACTAGGAAACGTTTTCGATTAATATATAATAGTCTTGGTGGAAATAATCGGGTATGTAAAATTTGGGGGGCAATGTGTATATATGCTTTAACATTAACACATGCACTTTAATTGTTAAGAATTAACATTGGAATGGAGAAAGTAACACTCATAAAGTTGAAGATTTTCAACTAAGAGTAATTAGAAATATTATGTCATCAAAATCTTAAATCAGTCATATTTTGTGTGTATACACTAACACATTTGCACACATATATAAATTGATTCTTGAATTTTTATAACGTGCCAGCATGTTTAAATCTATAAAAGCTAATAAGATCTCATTTTCAGAGGTCTGGCCGAAATACCTCCAGCAGCACTCCTCAGTTGCGAAAGAGTCATGAATCTTTTGGCAACAGGGCAGATAAAAAGGAAAAAATGAGGCATAACCATTTCATTAAGACAGCACAGCCCTACCGACCAAAGGTAAATTTATTTAAATATTATTCTTTCTGGGTTTTTCTTTTCTTCTTTCTAAATTACTTAGTATTATTAAACAAAAAAACCTAATTGATTTAGTAAGAATTACCTTTCATTTTTGGATATGTCTTAGAATTGTCATTTTCTCATACACAGAGATATTAATTATAAGTTAATGATTTTGTTACTTTTTTTTTTTTTTTTTTGAGATGGGAGTCTTGCTCTGTCACCAGGCTGGAGTGCAGTGGTGCAATTTTGGCTCACTGCACCCTCCGCCTCCCGGGTTCGAGTGATTCTCCTGCCTCCGCCTTCCGAGTAGCTGAGACTACAGGCACCTGCCACCACACTGGCTAATTTTTTGTATTTTTAGTAGAGACGGGGTTTCACCATGTTGGCCAGGATGGTCTTGATCTCTTGACCTCATGATCCATCCGCCTCAGCCTCCCAAAGTGCTGGGATTACAGGCGTGAGCCACTGCGCCCAGCGTACATTTTCATATTTTGGTATGATAATAACCAAGTTAAAATATTTTAATAAATGTTTACCTGACTTCTTTCATTCCAGTTTTACTTAAGAACATGTATGACAAAAATCTTACCTAACCCTTTATTAAAATTATGTTCTATTAGAATATTAGTTGAAATATTTAGGCCCTTAAATTTTGGAAAATGTTTATTGCAAAGACATTTTTGTTGAAATAGCATTTTCATAAAATGAATTATGAGCTATAATAAAAATCAGGTTTATAAAATTTATGCTATTATGTGCAGTTTTATGGAGCTGAATAATGTAAAGATATTTTACTAAAATTTTCACTGACATAAATTTCATATGGCCTTATTATAATGAGCTTTATAACTTTATTTTCCCTGGAAGATTGATACAGTTATGGAAGAAGGAAAGAAGAAAAGAACCAAAGATGAAATTGTAGACATTGATGATCCAGAAACCAAGCGCTTTCCTTATCCACTTAATGAACTGTTAATTTGGGCTTGCCTTATGAAGAGGCAGGTCATGGCCCGTTTTTTATGGCAACATGGTGAAGAATCAATGGCTAAAGCATTAGTTGCCTGTAAGATCTATCGTTCAATGGCATATGAAGCAAAGCAGAGTGACCTGGTAGATGATACTTCAGAAGAACTGAAACAGTATTCCAAGTAAGTGATATTTTATTATTTGAAAACATTTAAAAAATTCAAAGTAGGTATTGTTTGAGTGGCTGTTACAGTGCCATATACTTAATGGTGATGTGTTTATATGTATAATCTTATTGGTACAATTGACAGAAAATTATATAAGTATTTTTTTTTAATTAAAAGAAACTTTCTGCCTCTGTGAAAAACAGGTTATTATATTTGCAACTCAAGAATTAAATATCTCAGCAAGAAAGAAGAAATGCAGCCTGGGCAACATAGGCAGACCCCGTCTCTACATGAAATTTAAAAATTAGCTGGGTGTGGTGGCACTTGTCTGTGGTCCCAGCTACTCAGGAGGCTGAGGTGGGAGGATCACTTGAGCCTGGGAGGTTGAGGCCGCAGTGAGCTGTGATCATGCCATTGCACTCCAGCCTGGGTGACAGCAGTAGACCCTGTCTCGAAACAAAGAAGAAATGCCAGAATTCATTTTAATTTTTGCAAATAATAGCAATTGGATTAGAAAGTTCCATTTGAATTGGTAAGGAAAGGGCGGAAGTGAGGTTGGAACTGTGTTACAAGAAAATAAACTGAATTCAACTGGGAGGGCACTTCAGAAGCTAGAACTACATACATAGAATAACGACATAGTTCGTAAAAGTTTACAATTTACTTAGAGGGGCAGTGTTGGAATATTAAACTGGAAAAGTAGTTTGTAGAAGTTTTCTGGCCGGGCGCGGTGGCTCACGCTTGTAATCCCAGCACTTTGGGAGGCCGAGGCGGGCGGATCACGAGGTCAAGAGATCGAGACCACGGTGAAACCCCGTCTCTACTAAAAATATTAGCCGGGCGTGGTGGCGGGCGCCTGTAGTCCCAGCTACTCGGAGAGGCTGAGGCAGGAGAACGGCGTGAACCCGGGAGGCGGAGCTTGCAGTGAGCCGAGATCGCGCCACTGCACTCCAGCCTGGGCGACAGGGCGAGACTCTGTCTCAGAGAACAAAAAAAAAAAAAAAAAGAAGTTTTCTAATATATACTAAGACCTCCGGCTCCCCAAGTGGGGTCTTTAGAGGGCAGTGACAATTGTTACTGAAAATAACTCTTAACAGGGATCCTATGGTTACTTAGTGGGACTTCAAGATTCAGATGTTTTTCATAATTAGGTTAGTCCCTAGTCACATTGTTCTTCCTCTCTTCCAGGTACCAACTGTTTTCTGTGTTTGAAATACTGCATAAACTTTTTTGAACAGAGCATTGTAGCGTTGTGAGTTTTGATTCCCTTTGAGATTATAGTTTGATTTCTAGGACCGGGAGAAAGTGCTCTGGATTCACCTTTTCAATCTTGTACATAATGCGACATATTTTAATATTTTGTGATTTCCACATAGATGTAGATGTCTGAAAACAGAATTATGGTTTTAATGCCTCATAATTCTATAAGTGTGTGTGAGCATATTAAAAAGTAGAAAGTATTAATGTATATAAGAATAGTGGTTTAAAATTGCAGTTTGTTAATCTGAGTATATTTTGGCTTTTATCTTTTTATAGTGATTTTGGTCAGTTGGCCGTTGAATTATTAGAACAGTCCTTCAGACAAGATGAAACCATGGCTATGAAATTGCTCACTTATGAACTGAAGAACTGGAGTAATTCAACCTGCCTTAAGTTAGCAGTTTCTTCAAGACTTAGACCTTTTGTAGCCCACACGTGTACACAAATGTTGTTATCTGATATGTGGATGGGAAGGCTGAATATGAGAAAAAATTCCTGGTACAAGGTATACTTTAGAAATAATTTGACATAAAGCATGTGATTAGATAAAAAGAACAGAAAAATTAGTCTAAATGTGTAGTAAAATGCCTTGATGTGTGAGTGTAATGGTGGGGGGTAAAGAGGGAGCAAGAAGGATGATTGGCGTTTCATCCCAAGTGGTATAATGGGCTTCTTTTTTCCTCTTCTTTACTTTTGAATCCTTTTTAGGTGTCTATAATGATTATGGCCTCTCTTTGAGCTAGAAGGGGAACAAATGGGAAATATCGGAGATTATGGCCCTGAGCAGCCTTGAAAAAAGTTACTACTTTATGAAAGGATTATTCCCAAATTCTGAAATTCAAGACCTATCTACTAATTTAATAATCTGTTACTTTTAAGTTACTTAAAGTATATTGGATGAGTATATTGATATACCCATTATAGATAAGTATATCCATGTGGCCTGTTTTTATGATTAAAAATTTGGGTAAAATGGCATGTACTTTTGGTTTTGTCATGGTGATAGATACTGCTTTGAACTTTGCTTTTTGTTCTCTTATATCTTTTAAAATAAGGTGCAGAAATGTAGGAGTCAGAAATCAGGCAAATAGTTAAACCGTAGGCCACTGAATAACCAACAGAAACCCTGTTACACAATTACAATTTCTTCATGCTTTGGGATTTTGCAAGTAATAAGTAAAATTTTAGAAGTAAACCTTTTTGTTTATAGAGGCACAAGCTGAGTAATCACGTTGTGACATGGAACACTTGCAAAGAGATTTAGGATAAAATTAAGGACATAGCACCTTTATAAGGCTTAAATTTTGTTTAAACAAAATATATTTTCTGAACAAATTGTAATCTGATTTTATTTAAGGACAAGTCTATAATAATTATTAAATCTATCCTATAACCTTATTATCATAATAATCAAATGTTTTGTTACTCTTTAAAACAATTAAACTTGGGCCTCTTTAAATACAATATATAAGTAAAAAAATCAATTTTTTGTTTTTTTCCCTCCACTACTAGGGGCAAAATGGCTAATCACAAGATATTTACTATCTTTTATTGTTTTTATTATATTCTTTGTTTTGTTTTTATTATATTCTTGAAGGTCATTAATTTTAAAATGCAAAATTATGTTTCTAAAAATTTAGGTCATACTAAGCATTTTAGTTCCACCTGCCATATTACTGTTAGAATATAAAACTAAGGCTGAAATGTCCCATATCCCACAATCTCAAGATGCTCATCAGATGACAATGGATGACAGCGAAAACAACTTTCAGAACATAACAGAAGAGATCCCCATGGTAAGCAGGAAAACATTTTAAAGTAAATATAAGTTTGTTCTGAATAATTGTACAAAAGAATTTTTTTTTAATTTTAGGAAGTGTTTAAAGAAGTACGGATTTTGGATAGTAATGAAGGAAAGAATGAGATGGAGATACAAATAAAATCAAAAAAGCTTCCAATCACACGAAAGTTTTATGCCTTTTATCATGCACCAATTGTAAAATTCTGGTTTAACACGGTATGTTTTTAAATTACACGAGCATAATGTTTTTAAGAGTTAGGCTTTGGGGGACCATTGGTTCAGAATCCATACTAATGTTGATATAACTTAGATCACTGAGAAGGCATTTCACATTTAAAAGAGTGATACATTTGCCTTAGTTTCATTTAAATTGTCATCATCTAGAGTGATAAACACTAATAAATTTTAGTTCTAATTGGAACCAAAAATGTACTTAACAAATATATGATACCCTGGGCCTTTGTAAGTTGGTAGCAAATACTAATCAACTAGTAAAAATAATGATAAAAGATGGACCAAAAGAGATTCTGATACACGCTTAACAATTTTTTTGCTTTAGGATTTTGCAGATAATACATAAAAGTCTAGAAATCTGTTTGCAGTGTTAATTGATGATGATAAAAAGTAATCCAGATTGTTTGTGTGATTTTATTTATCTGTGGCTTATTTCTTTAATCGTATTAAAGTGTATGCTTGATTACCTTCCATATAATTGGCTTTTCTCTTGCTTTATGGAAAAATTGATTTTACTAGCAGGTTAAAGAGCATATGTCCATACAAGGATGGACTCACCTGTTATTTTGGTTGAAATGTAGGTGTTTATGTGTTGGTTTGGTTGTTTTGTGTGGAGAATGAGCACTAGGAAATATTAGTTGGCTATGTTGCTGGTGCTACTTTCCCTAGCAATGGACCAACCTGAAGGAACAGGTGATACAGCAAATGAGATTAGCCCCTACTTTTAACCAGGGACTGAGTAGATGAGTTCTTAATTCCCCTTCATAGGAAAACCCTTAATTAAGATGTTTTTAACTTTGTTGTTGTGGAGATTTTTTCATTTTCATCAGTAAGAATTTGTTTCTTTGGTGATTGCTTTTTCACCCACATATGTGACCATTAACCTGAGACTAACATTTCCTTATATCTCTATATGAAAATGTTCTTGTTCCTTCCTATTCAGAGGCTGAAATTGCAAATATCAATTATCTGATCTAATCTCCAAATTCTGTCTCCACTAATGAAAATAGGGCAGTTTTCTTACATTTGCATTCATGTGAATGGCTACGTTAAAATAGCCAACGTGGGTGACTACAGGAATTTCTCTTTTCTTCTTTACTGCAGTTTACTCCCTAGCCTGCCATAGATAATCAAATAAAGGATGTGACTTACTCTAGGACTGGTGGAGACAAGATAGAGATGAGAGGATTCTTACTCATAATTTTTCAAGGGTCAATAAGTGTGGGTTTTCCTCTGAAATGAAATAAATACTCACATGTATTTATACATAAACTTTAGCACCTCTCTGTAACCTGTTTTGTAAAGAGTATCAAAGGTGGGCTGTTTCCTTACCTGGGGCAAAGCCTCTTCACATTTTTTCCACTTTTTGGGGTTCAACTTTAGTGACTGGGAGCTAAGAAAATACCAGTTGTCTGTCTGTCTTGTCTTGTCTTTTTTTTTTCTTTTCTTTCTTCTTCTTTTTTTTTTTTTTTTTTTTTTTTTTTTTTTTTTTTTTTTTTTTTTTTGACAGAGTCTCGTTCTGTTGCCCAGGCTAGGGTACAATGGCATGATCTCAGCTCACTGCAACCTGCACCTCCCAGGTTCGAGCAATTCTTGTGCCTCAGCCTCCTGAGTGGCTGAGACTGCAGGCATGCACCACCACCACCACGTCTGGCTAATTTTTTTTTTTTTTTTTTTTTTCAGTAGAGATGGAGTTTCACCCTGTTGGCCAGGCTAGTTTCAAACCCCTGACCTCAGGTGATCCGCCTGCACTGGCTTCCCAAAGTTCTGGAATTATAGGCGTGAGTCACTGCGGCCTGCCCCAGTTGTCTTTCTTAGGAATACTGTTTGACTGGGGGAGGAAGGAGGCAGGAAACATGTGTTCCTTGATGATTATGGTGGTGAAATTCTGCAGTAATTTTAATATATTATGATACTGTAGGTATGAGATAAGCAGAATTGTGTGGCATATGCTAAGAACGTAAACATGATTATAAAATCCCTTCTGTGGGACGTTCTAAAGGTAGAACAACACGTTTATACTCTGGGGACCATTTATATTCCAGTAAATGCAATGTCTGTGCTGAAGAAGAGATATTTCTAAAATTGTTTTAATAAAGGAAACTAGGGGATAATTCACAAAGGTTCATTTAATGTCTATTTTTGTGTGTGCTTGAAAATGTTGATAATTAAAAGATTTATTTTGTAACCAATGTTATTTATGTAACCTTTACTTTTTCATTAGTTGGCATATTTAGGATTTCTGATGCTTTATACATTTGTGGTTCTTGTACAAATGGAACAATTACCTTCAGTTCAAGAATGGATTGTTATTGCTTATATTTTTACTTATGCCATTGAGAAAGTCCGTGAGGTAGGTCTTTAGTTTTTTCTGCCAATAATTTACTGTATACATGGAAGATTTTCTGTTTTGTTTTGTTTTGTTTTGGGTATATACGTGGGTGTGTGTGGGTGTGTCTGTGTGATGACATTGTAGAAGTGTAGAACCTGCGTAATTTTGCTGTTCCCAAAATAATGGCAAAAGAATAGAGATTAGAGAGTATGCTGTATACTTTGTTGCCATTACAAATAAAATGATTTGTGTCAGAAATGTAGCCTATAAAAATGTAACCTGTATTTTGTTTGTTTGTTTTATTTCCTGAACATTCACATTTTTGCTTTCTGTCACTCTTCAAAAAGTATTAAATATACTTGGCTAAATGGCTTTTAATTTACCTACCTGATGTAGCCAATTAGTTAGGTAAGTTATAAATAGGTCTTTAGGCCAGGCGCTGTGGCTCACACCTGTAATCTCAGCACCTTCGGAGGCTGAGGCGGGCAGATCACTCGAGGTCAGGAGTTCGAGACCAGTCTGGCCAACAGGGTAAAACCCCATCTCTACTAAAAATACAAAAATTAGCTGGGCATGGTGGCGGCCACCTGTAGTCTCAGCTACTCAGAAGACTGAGGCAGGAGAATCACTTGAACCCAGGAGGCAGAGGTTGCAGTGAACTGAGATTGCACCACTGCACTCCAGCCTGGGCAAAAGAGTGATACTCTATCTCAAAATAAAAATAAATTAAATAGGTCTTTTTTAATATCCTGATTTTGAAGAAAATCTTTTTCTTAATATTTATACTTTGTTTTTGAAGTAGTAGCTACATGAATATTGGTTTTTGTTTTGTTTTGTTTTGTTTTGTTTTTTTTGAGACGGAGTCTCCCTCTGTGATCCAGGCTGGAGTGCAGTGGCACGATCTCAGCTCACTGCAACCTCTGCCTCCCGGGTTCAAGCGATTCTCCTGCCTCAGCTTCCCTGGTAGCTGGGATAACAGGTGCATGCCACCAAACCTGGCTAATTTTTGTATTTTTAGTAGAGATGTGGTTTCGCCATGTTGGTCAGGCTGGTCTCGAACTCCTGACCTCGTGATCCACCCACCTTGGCCTCCCAAAGTGCTAGGATTATAGGCGTGAGCCACTGCACCTGGCCATGAATATTGTTTTATTACATATTTGCATAAGTACCTCTGAATTATTTCATGTCTCTACCTTACATTTAGAGAATACAAGAAATGGCAAAAATAATTAGAAGACGTTGTACTTCTCTCTCACTTAGATATCAGAAGCATTTCTTTTTTTTTCTTTTCCAAACACCAACTCGAACCAGAAGGAATTTCTTATTAAATAGCTTATTTTGCATTTTAAATTCCTCTGAGTGTTATGGTCCATATGTTTATTAAATCTGTTGTTTTATCTGCATGTTTGAAGAAATTGATTTGTTAAATGATAAAAGCAAGTTGCAAAGCATTTTAAAATATGTATATTCATAAAATAGCTCTGCAAGTGTTCATGAGACAGTAATAGTAGTGGTTGCCTCTAGTGGGAAGAGTAATTAATTGGCCAAGGGAGAAGAGTGAAACGGATACTTTGCAGTATTTATGATACACCATGAATTTTGAAGTTGTGAATGTTACCATTCCTCCCAAAAGATAATTCTTAAAATTCATATATTCAGGAGAAGAGGCATATGTTTTAAATAAGTTAGGTAAATACAGCTACTTAAACCATTGAGTTATTTACTTTCTACAAAGAAGGCATGTTTGGCAGCTACTACCAGGATATCCAGGTGCTGCTTTAATTTGAAATAAAACAATTTTTCAAAAGTATTTTACAATCCAGGTCTAGAGAACTGGATTGTAATCTGAATTTTCAGCTTCTTATTTGGATGAATCTCTTGAACCTGGGAGACGGAGGTTGCAGTGAGCCGAGATTGCGCCACTGCACTCCACCCTGGGCAATAGAGCGAGACTCTGTCTCAAAATAAATAAATTAATAAATAAAAGCTATGTGAAATTCTACTGTAATGTTATAGTTGAATGCTGTATGTGTTTTAATAGGAATAAATTGATTACACTTTTTTTTGTTGTTGTTAAACCTTTAGATCTTTATGTCTGAAGCTGGGAAAGTAAACCAGAAGATAAAAGTATGGTTTAGTGATTACTTCAACATCAGTGATACAATTGCCATAGTTTCTTTCTTCATTGGATTTGGACTGAGATTTGGAGCAAAATGGAACTTTGCAAATGCATATGATAATCATGTTTTTGTGGCTGGAAGATTAATTTACTGTCTTAACATAATATTTTGGTATGTGCGTTTGCTAGATTTTCTAGCTGTAAATCAACAGGCAGGACCTTATGTAATGATGATTGGAAAAATGGTAAGTTGAGAGATGTTTGATAATACTCATGGGTTCGTTGATTTTTTAAAAAATCACAAAAATGTTATTAACATAGTTTTGAGCCAGTGAATGTCCTTTATTTTGTGTTTGTTTGCCTCATACTTCAAATCTGCCATTCCTTAAGAGTTTCTCATGCTCAATCCCAATCCCCTACACCCATCTTGTGCTTTGCAAGATAATGTTAGCTATACCATCTATGGTTTATGTCTGTAGGTAACTCCTTTTTCCTGTCTTCACTGATCCAGGCTTTTTTTTTTTTTTTTTTTTTGAGACGGAGTTTCGCTCTGTCGCCCAGGCTGGAGTGCAGTGGCACTATCTTGGCTCACTGCAACCTCTGCCTCTCAGGTTCAAGTGATTCTCCTGCCTTAGCCACCC
Source organism: Hylobates moloch (assembly GCF_009828535.3). Taxonomy (NCBI): domain Eukaryota; kingdom Metazoa; phylum Chordata; class Mammalia; order Primates; family Hylobatidae; genus Hylobates; species Hylobates moloch. Next base: position 94,811,940 of record NW_026652289.1, on the reverse strand, counting down.
GAGGAGCTGGGATTACAGGCATGCACCACCATGCCCAGCTAATTTGTATTTTTAGTAGAGACAGGGTTTCACCATGTTGGTCAGGCTGGTCTCAAACTCCTGACCTCAGATGATCTGCCCGCCTCAGCCTCCCAAAGTGCTGGGATTACAGGCGTGAGCCACCACACCCTGCTTGATCCAGGCTATTTTTTAAAAGTTAAATCCAGAATACCTAGTCTTTTCCTAATACAGTATGCCCAGTATTTTGCTCTTTTCCTTAGTCTTACCTGAGTGGCAGGTTTTATTTTTTAAAATCTAGATGTCAAATTGAATGTGTAATTTTTTTATACACTGAATCTAAAATATATTGGGTCTACTCCTTGCCATAATTCCTTTTAGTTTTCAGTGGTGAAAAAGGCAAAATTTGTAATATAGCTATTGCTATTCCTTATTCTGAAATTCCTGTTCATCCTAGGAAATTTCAGCAAATGCAGACAAATCACTATTCAGAGACATTCACTATTAACAGTTTAACGTACATCCTTCCATCTCTCAAGACATGTGTGAACGCATGTGTTTGTTTCAAACTTCTCGTAAATAAATATATACAGTAGTTTTATCAAAATATGCTTTAAAAATATATGCTGTTTCTCAATTATTTTAAAATATTTGTCTCATTTTAATAAATATAAAAAGCTATTCTTAGAGTTTCTTATACTCCCTTAATCTTAGAAAATCAGTCTTCTCTTGGAACCAACCCAAATGTCCATCAATGATAGACTGGATTAAGAAAATGTGGCACATATACACCATGTAAAACTATGCAGCCACAAAAAAGGATGAGTTCATGTCCTTTGTAGGGACATGGATGAAGCTGGAAACCATCATTCTGAGCAAACTATTGCAAGGACAGAAAACCAAACACCGCATGTTCTCACTCATAGGTGGGAATTGAACAATGAGAACACTTGGACACAGGGTAGGGAATGGGGAACATCACACACTGGGGCCTGTCATGGGGTGGAGGGCAGGGGGAGGGATAGCATTAGGAGATATACCTAATGTAAATGACAAGTGCGGCACACCAACATGGCACATGTATGCATATGTAACAAACCTGCACATTATGCACATGTACCCTAGAACTTTAATAATTTAAAAAAAAATCAGTCTTCTAAATTAAATATTTCTTTTTTTTTTGAGATGGCGTCTCGCTGTCGCCCAGGCTGCAGTGCAGTGGCATGATCTCGGCTCACTGCAGGCTCTGCCCCCCAGGGTTCACGCCATTCTCCTGCCTCAGCCTCCTGAGTAGCTGGGACTACAGGTGCCCGCCACCTCGCCCGGCTAATTTTTTGTGTGTTTTTAGTAGAGACGGGGTTTCACCGTGTTAGCCGGGATGGTCTTGATCTCCTGACCTCATGATCCGCCCACCTCAGCCTCCCAAAGTGCTGGGATTACAGGCATGAGCCACTGTGCCTGGCCTAAATTAAATATTTCTTTTTTTTTTTTTTGAGATGGAGTCTTGCTGTGTTACCCAGGCTGGAGTGCAGTGGTGCGATCTCGGCTCACTGCAAGCTCCGCCTCCCAGTTTCACGCCATTCTCCTGCCTCAGCCTCCTGAGTAGCTGGGACTACAGGTGTGCACCACCTGCGCCTGGCTAATTTTTTTTTGTATTTTAGTAGAGACAGGTTTCACCGTGTTAGCCAGGATGGTCTCGATCTCCTGACCTTGTGATCCGTCTGCCTTAGCCTCTCAAAGTGCGGGGATTACAGGCGTGAGCCACCGCGCCCGGCCTAAATTAAATATTTCTTGAGTAACCCTGCTAAGCTCACAAGATTATCTTTGCATCTTGAAAGCAAGAGTTTTAGGTTTTCTAAATATAAATTATTATATTTGCAGTTTTATGCTGCACTGTTCCCCTCCAAGAGAATGTGTCTTCCCCCCCCCTTAATTGAGAGTAACTGGTGTACTGTGTTTCACATCAAAGTATTACTCATTATTCACACATTTTGGCATTCTTATGGTATTTCAAGGAAAAATAGGGCAGTTAAGGTTTTTTGGGAAGAATTGGTTTTAGCCTAACATTTTAGCATGCAAAAAAGGTGTTGTAGCTCTTATGCTTACCAGGTTATTTAGTGACTTAGTGGTGTCTAGTTACTTTAATGGTAATGTAAATGGAAGAGTTCGGAAGTACAGAGAAGCCTTTATTTGTGATCTTCTCTGGAACCACCCTCTGTTAGGATGTCTTTCTCGTTGTCAACTAGTCATTTGTTCCATCATTGTCTGTTTTCCCCTAGTGTCAGCTTCCCTTTACATCCCCTTCGGAAGTTTCATAATGGTTACTGTTGTAGTTCTAACATTCATTTCATCATTGTGTATCTATTACATGTTAAGAGTTAAACTAAGCTGGGGCTACAAAGATGAATAAGACATGATCCAGATCCTCATGGAACTCAACAACTGAGCCTCTAAATATAGACATGCGAACAGATAGGTAGCTGTTGAAAAATATGATAAATTATTATGTGAAGATAGAAGAGCTAGTAACCAATTCTGTCATGAAGGCTTTCACAAAGATTATGGCATTTCAAAGGAGTTTAGAAAATGCGTAGGATTTACATAGGTATACATGCACCATGTTGGTTTGCTGCACCCATTAACTCATCATTTACATTAGGTATTTATCCTAATGCTATCTATCCCTCCCCCTGCGCCCTACCCCATGGCAGGCCCCGGTGTGTGATGTTCCCCACCCTGTGTCCAAGTGTTCTCGTTGTTCAATTCCCACCTATGGGTGAGAACATGCGGTGTTTGGTTTTCTGTCCTTGCAATAGTTTGCTCAGAATGATGGTTTCCAGGCCGGGCGTGGTGGCTCACGCTTGTAATCCCAGCACTTTGGGAGGCCGAGGCGGGCGGATCACGAGATCAGGCGATCGAGACCACGATGAAACCCCGTCTCTACTAAAAATACAAAAAATTACCCGGGCGTGGTGGCGGGCGCCTGTAGTCCCAGCTACTTGGAGAGGCTGAGGTAGGAGAATGGCGTGAGCCCGGGAGACGGAGCTTGCAGTGAGCCAAGATTGCGCCACTGCACTCCAGCCTGGGCGACAGAGTGAGACTCTGTCTCAAAAAAAAAAAAAAAAAAAGAATGATGGTTTCCAGCTGCATCCATGTCCCTGCAAAGAACATGAACTCATCCTTTTTTATGGCTGCATAGTATTCCATGGTGTATATGTGCCACATTTTCTTAATCCAGTCTATCATTGATGGACATTTGGGTTGGTTCCAAGTCTTTGCTATTGTGAATAGTGCCACAATAAACATACGTGTGCATGTGTCTTTATAGTAGCATGATGTATAATCCTTTGGGTATATACCCAGTAATGGGATGGCTGGGTCAAATGGTATTTCTGTACCCTAGAACTTAAAGTATAATCATTTAAAAAAAAAAAATGTGGGATTTTTCTTCTGAGCAGGGAGTTTCTAACCAGAGGAAACAGCTTTGAAAAGCTTGAAGACAATAAAAGATTAAAAAGAAGAAACTCCCTCACACTTTATAGGCTAGTGCAAAAGTAATTGCAGTTTTTGCCATTAAAAGTAATTACAAAAACTGCGATTACTTTTGCATCAACCTAATACATCTTTTAATAGCAGACTAATGAAAATTATATGGTAAATGCTAAACTTCTCACACTCATTCTGTATACATTATAAGAATCCTCATTTTTAAAAATTTTGCTTTATTTTATTTTGTTCTAATTTTTAAGATGGAGTCTCGCTGTGTCACGCAGGCTGGAGTGCAGTGGCGCGATCTGTGCTCACTGCAACCTCCACCTCCTGGATTCAAGCGATTCTTCTGCCTCAGCCTCCCGAGTAGCTGGGACTACAGGCGTGCGCCACCATGCCCAGCTAATTTTTGTATTTTTAGTAGAGACAGGGTTTCACTATATTGGCCAGGCTGGTCTTGGCACTCCTGACCTTGTGATCTGCCTGCCTCGGCCTCCCAAAGTGCTGGGATTACAGGCGTAAGCCACCATGCCCAGCAAAATTTTACTTTAAGAATCCTCATTTTAATGAGAAAGCTGATACATATTTTTAAGTAATTAAATTCGTGTTAAGCACAAGGAAAGTGGTTGTCGTTTAGGCTTTATGTGAAAAGGTGTGTGAAATGCAGAGACGACTATGAATCATCAACCATAGACCTTGAATAATTTTAGTTTACGTCAATACAGATTTGGGTTTCATTTGGAATATTTGACTTGGCTTTTCCTTTAGTTACAAACATTCATATTCCAAAATATGTCAAATAGTATGAATAATATTTTAATACATTTTTTGCCTTTTAAAATCTTTTAATATATTTTTTGTTTTGCAGTATTTTATTTGAAAACATTCATTCTCTCAGTAATGTTCTCAAATGCTCAATGAAGGCATTATTTGTCCATTTTGCAAATAAGAACACCCAATTAAGAATGTTGGAGCATGTTAGGCCTCTGCAAGTTGCAAAGACCCAGCTCTTAATTTAAAAAGAAAATTTATTTGTTCATCTAACAAAATATTAAAGATGAAGCCTCAAGTCTCATCTCTTCATTTGAATTGACATTTTAAGACTCTCAGCTATCTACACAACTTTTCTTCCTAATCTTAAGCCCCTATAAAATTACTTTATCCGGCCTTGACTACTTATTGTCCCCTTTACCTTTCACATCTTTCCATTTCTACTGTCACTGTATATTCATTTTAAAAATATATGAAAATGTCATAATTTATTTTAAGTTGTCATTACAATTAAGTTTACAGTACGTTAATGTACAGATTTATTGTAAATGTATTCTCTTTTGCATGAGGCCTTTCTCAGTTAGATGATTATTTATGAATGAATATTACATATTGCTAGAGTGAGAAAGCATTCACTTTTTTGTATGTATATTCCCTTTTTTTTTTTTTTTAAGATGGAGTCTCGCTCTGTCGCCCAGACTGGAGTGCAGTGGCGTGATCTTGGCTCACTGCAACCTCCACCTCCCAGGTTCAAGTGATTCTCCTGCCTCAGCCTCTTGAGTAGCTGGGATTACAGGAGTGCGCCACCATGCCTGGCTAAGTTTTATATTTTTAGTAGACACAGGGTTTCACCCTGTTGGCCAGGCTAGTCTCGAACTCCTGACCTCAAGTGATCCACCTGCCTCGGCCTCCCAAAGTGCTGGGATTACAGGCTTGAGTCACTGTTCCTGGTCATATATTCACTTTTTTATATTGTCTAGGCCAGACAATAAGTAGTGCAGGCTGGAGAACTTACATACCTAAATAAGTAGATGGCAGGTAAAGTTTTGTTATAGCATTCTGCTTAATTCTTTGAATCCTTACATAATTATGTCAAAATGTACATTGTGATTTAACAATGAAAATAATTTTTCAATGAATTACTAGGTTTTAGCTCAATTAGGCCCTTTTTGAATTTTATTGAAATTAAAGAATTACAGGCCGGGCGTGGTGGCTCACGCCTGTAATCCCAGCACCTTGGGAGGCCAAGGCGGGCGGATCACGAGGTCAGGAGATCGAGACCATCCTGGCTAACACGGTGAAACCCCATCTCAACTAAAAATACAAAAAATTAGTCAGGCGCGGTGGTGGGCGCCTGTAGTCTCAGCTACTCGGGAGGCTGAGGCAAGAGAATGGTGTGAACCCAAGAGGCGGAGCTTGCAGTGAGCCGAGATAGCGCCACTGCACTCCAGCCTGAGTGACAGAGCGAGACTCTGTCTCAAAAAAAAAAAAAAAGAAATTAAAGAATTACAAACTACGTGACTTACAAAAGTATTTGTTTCTCAGACATTGGTATCTTTTAGTTTTTCAACACCCGTGCTAATAATTCAGATTGTTTTGTTTGGCTCCTAGGAAGTTTTCGTATCTCTGGACAAGGCACCCATGGATTCAGGGTGGGTGGGAACTATTCTTTTTTTGTGTGAAGTGGGCAAAGTACAATTATCAGAGGCACCATGGAAATGAGAGAGTCTGTGCTTCCGTTATAAAAACAGAGAAGCTTTAGGAAAGGGCAGTTGTGGAAATTGATGCCCTAAATCTGTCCGTGTCTCTGTACTTCTTGAAAATCTTCACATACCATAGAGATAGGCACACCAGTTTGAACCAGTGATACAATTCATTATGTAAATAAAGATGCCCATGACTTGCTTAGCTTAATAGATTTTTTTTACATCATCTCCTAGATGTTAAGATTTATACAGTAATGAAATTCTTCTGAAAGCTATCACTAGGAACAAAAAGAATCTCAAAGATTTTTTGTGTTTAATGGATTTTTTTGGTCTATTAGAACATTAGAATCTTTTAAAAAGATTTGTCACAGTGTTTAAACTTCCTTGTATTTTAACAGTGTTCATTTTTTAACAGGTGGCCAATATGTTCTACATTGTAGTGATTATGGCTCTTGTATTACTTAGTTTTGGTGTTCCCAGAAAGGCAATACTTTATCCTCATGAAGCACCATCTTGGACTCTTGCTAAAGATATAGTTTTTCACCCATACTGGATGATTTTTGGTGAAGTTTATGCATACGAAATTGATGGTAAGAATTGTATATTTACCGATTTATCTTTTGGTTATTTTGTGTTTTAAAACCAGTATTGAATTATAGTAATATTGCATATTTTCAGAAGTCAAACTATTACCAACCTAAGCCCCACACAAAGGCGTTAGTGAACTCAGAAGAAACATACAAATTAACTGGAAGAAAAAGTATTTTAGAATTTTTTTAGTGGCAGGTATTAGAAATCTAGTCTAAACTGTCCTAGGACACAATAAGGACATTTATTAACTCACATAACGATATTGAGCTAGGTCCAGTGGTCTTTAGGGTTGGTTAATTCATAGCTAAGGACACTTGCTCCTTTTCATCCAGCTGCCAGCTCTGTAAGTTTCCCTTACGATCATAAGACCGTCATTAGCAACAGGAGGAAAGAGACACTGTTTATCGATGGTTCTCTTTAGAGGAAAATGTCCCTTTCGTAGAAATTCCCTTTTGAACCTGTCCTTTCATTTCATTAGCTTGAGTTGGCTTCAGCCTGCCTATCTCTAAAATGGTTACAGACAAGAGGGATGGGATTACCATGATTAGCGTAGATCATTCAGGGTAGATTCGATATTGAGAAGTCAAGCACAATGTTAATTACAAAAATAATGATCCTGTGTAATACTGAAAGCTTACAGCATGTTGAGTTTTACAGATGACAGATACTCAAGGTTTTTGTTGCAGCTTGTGAGTACATTCTCTGGATAATCAGTGACATAACTCCCACTGATTCAACGCTATTCTTAGAGAGAATATTAAGTTTATTGTTCAATTTTGTTACTATTCACATTTTGACTCTTACATTGTCTTAGTCAATTAGACTAGATAACCTGTGAACATAAGTGATGCTGTCAGCTTTTAGTGATACTCTGCTGACTTCTACATTTGAGATACAGAATCTTTATTTTGTTAATTCTCTCTCACTCTTGTTCTTTCTTCTTCCTTCACTCTTCCCTCCCCCAATATCTGTGTTACTCCCTTCCTACGTATTTATGGGTGATTAGGTCAAGGGTTGGCCATGTAGTGAGAGGATTGTGGTTAGGTCCAAGGATGGCCACATAGAAAATTTGTGGTCATTATTTGTTCTTGGGCAGTAGTTAAACTAATGTCGTTTTACCAGCCTGGTCAAATTTTGTGTTTAATGGCTTCTGTTTGATGTTATTTCCAGGTTTTCATTGTCTGCTACTTTTTTTCTTTTTTCTTTTTGAGACAGAGTCTCACCCTGTCACCCAGGCTGGAGTGCAATGGTTCAAGTGATTCCCATGCCTCAGCCTCTGGAGTAGCTGGGATTACAGCTGCATGCCATCATGCCTGGCTAGTTTTTTGTTTTTGTTTTTGTTTTTTTAAGTAAAGACAAAGTTTCACCATGTTGGCCAGGCTGGTCTTGAACTCCTTACCTCAAGTGATCGGCCTGCTTTGGCCTCCCAAAGTTCTGGGATTACAAACGTGAGCCATCATGCCTGGCTGTCTGCTGTTTTTCTAATGATATGGCTCTAATTGTGTAGTTATTATAAAGCATTGAGTATAGTTTTTTAGTTTCCTGCATTCTCTTTCTTGGGTATTTGCTTCCACACACTAATCTGAATAGAATGGAAATAGATTCATAAAATTATTTAAGAGTGAAAAGACCTTACCATTAATTTGCCTGTAAAACCATTTAAAGGAATGATAGAACCATTATGAATGTCATTGATGCGTATACTTTTAAAAAATTACCAAATACTAAATGCTAAGTGTACTATATTTAGCTAGAACTTATCACTAATTCATCATTATTTAATTCTAATCCTTGCCCTGCCTAATTTACTTTATTCCTTGTAATGCTGTGGGGGGTGTTAAAGCTCTTCCTTTCCTTGTTTGTAATTAGCTATGTTCTGGCTTCAGAAATTTTTCAGATGGGGTAATGAAAAACAAGGAATTCAAATCTGATCACTGTATAATTGAGAAGCACTTTTAGCTATTTCTTCAGCCCCATTTTTGTGACATAATAAGATAAACTCAATACTCTTTATGTTTGTAAATGTACAGGTTTTGCTATGAGTCAACCATACTCTTAAAGTTGAGTCATGCGTATAATCCCAGCACTTTGGGAGGCCGAGGCGGGCAGATCACGAGGTCAGGAGTTCGAGACCAGCCTGGCCAACATGATGAAATCCAGTGTCTGTTAAAAATGCAGAATTAGCTGGGCATGGTGGCGCATGCCTGTAGTCCCAGCTACTCAGGAGGCTGAGGCAGGAGAATTGCTTGAACCCGGGAGCCGGAGGCTGCAGTGAGCCAAGATCGTGCCACTGCACTCCAGCCTGGGTGACAGAGCAAGACTCCGTCTCAGGGGAAAAAAAAAAATGTTCAGACATTTTTCTTACAGAAATATTATCATATGGTTGATCCAGGAATTTTACCCTCTTTAATGCTCCTCAGGTTAAACCCTGCCTCAAAGGGTAAATATAACACCTAAATATACTTTCTTTTCTGGAATAGAGTTATAAAACAGATAGCAGCCGCGTTTCTCACAAAATCTTTTTGTGTTTGAACACGCTTAAGCTGGGGTTCCTATGGCTCCCTGCCCAGAGGCTTTTGCTGGAATCTGTGAAACAGATTTGTACATAATTGAAACTTACTTTAAGTAAATAAATAACCAGAAACACTCATGAATAGCAGTTACTGATGACTTAATATATTTAAGTTGTTTTTGTTTTTTTCTTTTTTTCTCTCTAAAGTGTGTGCAAATGATTCTGTTATCCCTCAAATCTGTGGTCCTGGGACGTGGTTGACTCCATTTCTTCAAGCAGTCTACCTCTTTGTACAGTATATCATTATGGTTAATCTTCTTATTGCATTTTTCAAGTAAGAATTTTGTTCAATTGCTTGTTATAAAATGATTTAATATGCAATTCTACATATTTTGAAGGAAATTTATAGAACTTAAAATCTAAAAATTGTATTGAGGCATAAACTACTAAAATTATATTTGAAAACTTACAAATAGGAGATGCTTTTTCTAATCAAATGAGTTCTAAATTTTAAGTTTGATTATCTTTCAACATGCAGTTTTCTTTATAAATTTAATCATTATCTGGGATTTTTCCTCGGTTGCCAACAAATACGCATTCAATATAGAAAATTCATCAGTAATTCCACTGTTAATATTTGGGTGTACACCTTTCTATCTTTTTTTTTTGCAAATATATATAAACCATTTTTCTTTTCAGAAATAGTATTTTTATTTAATTTATTTATTTTTGAGACACAGTCTCCCTCTGTCGCCCAGGTTGGAGTGGCACAATCTTGGCTTACTGCAACCTTAGTTTTCTGGGTTCAAGGGATTCTCGTGCCTCAGCCTCTCGAGTAGCTGGGATTACAGGTGTGCACCACAATGCCTGGCTGATTTTTTTTGTATTTTTAGTAGAGATGAGGTTTCACCATGTGGGCCAGACTGGACTTGAACTTCTGGCCTCATGTGATCCATCCACTTCAGCCTCCCCAAGTACTGGGATTACAGGCATAAGCTACAGTGCCTAGCCTATTTTTATATTTTATGTACTGTTTTATAACTAAGCAAAGCATCATGAACATTATTTCAGATAAACAAATCTTCTCCAGTCTATTTTTTTTTTTTTTTTTTGAGACAGAGTCTCGCTCTGTGGCCCAGGCTGGAGTGCAATGGCGCAGTCTCGGCTCACTGCAAGCTCCGCCTCCCGGGTTCAAGCAATTCTCCTGCCTGAGCCTCTCCGAGTAGCTGGGACTACAGGCGCCTGCCACCACACCCGGCTAATTTTTTTGTATTTTTAGTAGAGACGGGGTTTCACCTTGGTCTCGATCTCCTGACCTCGTGATCCACCCGCCTCGGCCTCCCAAAGTGTTGGGATTACAAGCGTGAGCCACCGCGCCCGGCCTTCCAGTCTATTTTTAATGGCTACCTGATACTCCATGATATAGACCATAATTTTTCAATCTAGTATGTTATATTGGTCAGTTAGATTGTTTGTAATTCTTGCTCCTAAACACCACATTGTAGTTAAATCTGTGAGCAATACTTGCTTGTTTAGAATATTCTAAAAGCAGGGCTGTTCAGTGTGTGTACTTTAGGGCTTTTTGCATTTAAGTCTAAATAGGCCTGTTTCCTCAACTCTGTGCCCACACTGAGTATTTTTTTTTTAATGGTTGCCAATTTGATAGTAAATAAAAGAATTTATTTTATTTTTTGAGACAGCCTGTTGCCCAGGCTGGAGTGCAGTGGCACTATCACAGCTCACTGTAGCCTCTTCCATCTGGGCTCAAGTAGTCCCTCCTGTGTCAGCCTCCAGAGTAGCTGGGACTACAGGCATACGCTATCACGCCTGGCTAACTTTTTTGTTTTTAAATAGACAGGGTCTCACTATGGTGCCCAGGCTCGTCTTGAACTCCAGGCCTCAAGCACTCCTCCTGCCTCTTGGCCTTCCAAAGTGCTAAGATTATAGACATGAACCACCATGCCCAGCCAGGATTTTGTTTTTTAAAATTTGCACTTATTTGATTACTAGTAAGTCTGAGTATTTTCTTATGTCTTACCCATTTACATACAATATTTTAAATTTTTTAAATTATATTTTTCTGCTGAATGTTAATCTTTGCCTTGTACTTACTGCCTGTATCTTTTCCAGTTTCTCATTTGCTATTAGTTTTGTTTACAGAAGGATATTTTTTGAATTCTTATTTAGTACAGAATTACAATGAAATCATCAGTATTTAAAACTTTAAGAGATGATTAGCAAAGTTTATTTTTATTCATTGTTTCTCTAGCAATGTGTATTTACAAGTGAAGGCAATTTCCAATATTGTATGGAAGTACCAGCGTTATCATTTTATTATGGCTTATCATGAGAAACCAGTTCTGCCTCCTCCACTTATCATTCTTAGCCATATAGTTTCTCTGTTTTGCTGCATATGTAAGAGAAGAAAGAAAGATAAGACTTCCGATGGACCAAGTAAGTAAACTATATTAAGGCAAATGTTTTCATTTTATCACTTCTCATTTTTACACCGAAGGCTATATATTGATTTTATTAAAAAATGACTTAGTGGGTTAATGTTATGGTAAAGATTTTTGTTAAATTTGCCTATACATAAAGGAATTTTTAAGTTCAATATGATATGTATAAAAATGGATTTAGCTTTAAACTTCATTATGAGAATGGCATCTCTGTTTCTGTTAAAATGGTAATGTAAACCTAACTTCTCTGCTGTTCTACAAACCATTTTTACAGCTCTGTAAACAATAACAATTTTAGTACATTCTGTGTACATGAGACTAATCATACTGTGTCAAATTATGCTTAAAATTTTACAGGGACTTTCAAATTAGTTCTGAAGTTTCTCTGAGTAGATACGTGAGGGAGAGGTATGAGAGAGATAGGGGAGGGATGTTGGATAGGAAAAGGAAATCAGAAGAGAAGGAGGAAGTACCTGATTGTATTCTGCTGACATCACACTGGTAGCAAAAAAAGAAAGATAATTGTCTAGTGCTTTAGAAGCATAGTAGTAAAAGTTTAAAAAGTGCAGATGATGGACGTAGTCTTAGAAACCCTGAATAATTCGTAAGAATTATGAGCTAAAGTTGATACCTTGATAGGTCTTCATTGATTTTCTTCTACTTTTCCTCCCGTAGAACTTTTCTTAACAGAAGAAGATCAAAAGAAACTTCATGATTTTGAAGAGCAGTGTGTTGAGATGTACTTCAATGAAAAAGATGACAAATTTCATTCTGGGAGTGAAGAGAGAATTCGTGTCACTTTTGAAAGGTTCAGAAGCCCTTTAGTTAAAATCGGTTATATGTCAAAATGGGATCTATTCGTTATATCTCTTATACATGGTCATTGTTAAATTTATTTTGTCAAACAGTAAGCTTAGTTATAGTTTTACATTATATATTGGAAAGATCGTTCAGTTCTATTAATACTTCATATAAGTCAGTTGGTCAGTCTCTTATTTTTTTACCCTAGTTACAGAAGATAGAAGAGTTTACTGTTCTTTACTGTTTGGAGGGAGAAAAGTAAAACTATCCTCACTATTTTACAGCATTTCTTTTATTATCATTATTTATTTATTTATTTATTTTTTTGAGACAGAGTCTCCTCTTTTGCCCCGGCTGGAGTACAGTGGCACAATCTCGGCTCACTGCAACTTCTGCCTCCCAGGTTCAAGTGATTCTCGTGCCTCAGTTTCCTGAGTAGCTAGGATTACCGGCATGCACCACCACACCGGCTGATTTTTATATTTTTAGTAGAGACACAGTTTTACCATGTTGGCCAAGCTGGTCTCAAACTCCTGACCTCGTGATCTGCCTGCCTCAGCCTCCCAAAGTGCTGGGATTACAGATGTGAGCCACTGCGCCGGGCCAGCATTTCTTTTTTTTCTGTTGGCTTCACTACATTCTGGAAGCAGATGGTGTTTGGTACAGTTACAGTAACAGTAATGGTAGTTCTGTGTATATGTAGCTGTATATACATTATTTTGTGTTACTTTGATGCGGGGTGATTGGAGTTCCAGAGCCTGTGGAACAAAAACGTTTTTTGAAATCTTGCATTTTAATATAAGATTAGCACTGGATCCTTCTTAAACATAAGGTAGGCCTTGTATAATTAAATAACCATACCTTATTTTATATCTTGTTTAAATGCATGTAAAATTTTTCTGTTTTTATCATTATTATTTGAGGCTACAAAATAAAATTCTACATTATTTTTTCACATTTGTAAAAAAAGCTGATTTCTCTCCTACAGAGTGGAACAGATGTGCATTCAGATTAAAGAAGTTGGAGATCGTGTCAACTACATAAAAAGATCATTACAATCATTAGATTCTCAAATTGGCCATTTGCAAGATCTTTCAGCCCTGACGGTAGATACATTAAAAACACTCACTGCCCAGAAAGCGTCGGAAGCTAGCAAAGTTCATAATGAAATCACACGAGAACTGAGCATTTCCAAACACTTGGCTCAAAACCTTATTGATGATGGTCCTGTAAGACCTTCTGTATGGAAAAAACATAGTGTTGTAAATACGCTTAGCTCCTCTCTTCCTCAAGGTGATCTTGAAAGTAATAATCCTTTTCATTGTCATATTTTAATGAAAGATGACAAAGATCCCCAGTGTAATATATTTGGTCAAGACTTACCTGCAATACCCCAGAGAAAAGAATTTAGTTTTCCAGAGGCTGGTTCCTCTTCTGGTGCCTTATTCCCAAGTGCTGTTTCCCCTCCAGAACTGCGACAGAGACTACATGGGATAGAACTCTTAAAAATATTTAATAAAAATAAAAAATTAGGCAGTTCATCTACTAGCATACCACATCTGTCATCCCCACCAACCAAATTTTTTGTTAGTACACCATCTCAGCCAAGTTGCAAAAGCCACTTGGAAACTGGAACCAAAGATCAAGAAACTGTTTGCTCTAAAGCTACAGAAGGAGATAATATAGAATTTGGAGCATTTGTAGGTAAGTTTGGCAAATTCATACTTGTATATCAATATTATTTACTTTTCACCTTAGAAATAATAGAAACATACTGTGTTACAAGTCATTATCTTTTCATAGAGTATAATTATAAAATTTTTAAAAAGAATCAGACACCTGTGATTCTGGTACTTTGGGAGGCTGAGTGGGGAGGATTGCTTGAGCCCAGGAGTTGAGGACTAGCCTGAGCAACATAGCAAGACCCCATCTCTACAAAAAATTTTTGAAAGTAGCAAGGCGCAGTGGCATGTGCCTGAAGTCCCAACTACTCAGGAGGCTGAGGCAGGTGAACTGCTTGCATCCAGAAGCTCAAAGCTGCAGTGGCTTATGATCACACAACTGCCCTATAGCCTGTGTGACAGAATGAGACCCTGTCTCTAGAAATGAAATGAAAAAAAAAAAAAAAATCAGAAGTAGGGGAAATAGACTAAATTAGGCTATAAGAGTTATATTGGCACATAACCTCTTTGATGGAATTTTAGATTCTGTCTTTTGAATTTGAATATCTTCAGTTGGGTTTCGTCAACTGTTGTTGAAAACTTAAGTGATTCTTAAGTGTTAAGTACTTGGAGAACCTCCTAGAGGAGGTTAGAATCAACCAGAGCAGTGCCCCGTAAATAGATGACCATACAATTTTTTTACCCAAACCAAGACACTTTAAAAGTGAAAGGGTGCACTATTAATAATTATATCAGAACAACAATGGAAATCTATGAATCTACTGGGAAAATTAGTACTTATGGTCTCCCTATTTATATATTCACAGAAGAGAACATTTCAAAAAGGAATGACTTATTCTTATACCTATGATAGCTTAAATAAGATAAGAACAGAAAAAAATGTTTATTTTGGCAGTAACACATTAAAGACTTTAGTGAAAACTTTACTGCATAGAGATTGTTGAGACAGTATGTTAATAAGCCCATGGAAAATTGCCACATTAAGGCCAGCCTAGGAAGTTATCTAGGCACTAAACGTGTTGATATTACTTCTAGGCTATATGGGATTCACTCTAGATACATAGATATATAACTTTTTTTTTTTTTTTTTTAAAGACGGAGTCTCCCTCTGTTGCCCAGGCTGGAGTGCAGTGGCACGATCTCGGCTCACTGCAACCTCTGCCTCCCAGATTCAAGCGATTCCCCTGCCTCAGCCTCCTGAGTAGCTGAGATTACAGGCACACGCCACCACACCCGGCTAATTTCCAATTTATTTTTAAAAATGCATTTTAGCCTATTTGTTAATGTATTACCAGTGGGGTATATGTATATATCATATATATTTTCTCTATGTGTATATTATATAGGAAAAGTTATGTATCTGTATATCTAGAGTGAATTCCATATAGCCTAGCAGTAAATATCAGCATGTTCAGTGCCTAAATAACTTGCTAGGCTGGCCTTAATGTGGAAATTATACATGGGCTTATTAACATGTTGTCTGAACAATCTCTATGTGTGAAACAGTTTTCATTAAGGTCATTAAAGTGTTATTGCCGAAATATTTTGGTTCTGTTTTTGTTTAAGTTATAGGCATAAGAATAAATCATTCCTTTTTGAGTGATTATCCATATATATGTAATGCATTTATTTTTTTTATTAATGGTAAAAATGCTTGGTCCCCTTTTTTCTTTTAAATTTTGAGCTATTTATTCATATCACATGTTGGTTTCTTTTATAAGGACTTTGGCCTTTAACGTTACTGTAAACTTAACTATAATCTTGGCCAGGTGCGGTGGCTTAGGCCTGGAATCCCAGCACTTTGGGAGGCCAAGGCAGGCGGATCACGAGGTCAGGAGTTCAAGACCAGCCTGACTAACATGGTGAAACCCTGTCTTTACTAAAAATACAAAAGTTAGTCAGGCGTGGTGGCGCGTGCCTGTAGTCCCAGCTACTCAGGAGGCTGAGGCAGGAGAATTGCTTGAACCCGGGAGGCAGAGGTTGCAGTGAGCCGAGATCATGCCACTGCACTCCAGCCTGGGCAACAGAGTGAGACTTGTTCTCAAATTTAAAAACAAAACGAACAAAAACTATAACCTTCAGCAGCTTCTTGGCAGTTTTCAAGTTTATTTGTCAAAAGAGCTAAAGGAGACTGCAGAGCCATCAAATGTACTTGAAAAACAGCATAAACCTATTGTTTTTATAAACTTTAAGCAGTGCCATTATTTTGGTGAAGAAAAATAAAAATTTCTCATTGCAATATCTTTTTTCTATTAAAGGACACAGAGATAGCATGGATTTACAGAGGTTCAAAGAAACATCAAACAAGATAAAAGAAATACTATCCGTAAGTAAATCCTTGTTAAAACACCCACAGTTCTATTTATTTTACTATGTTGATGTTTAGTTCAAAATTTAATTAAACATTTTTTCAGCAAAAATACAGTTTTAGCAGATATCATTAACATGCTGATACCAAATATTTGAAGCTATCCTCAATTTGAAAAAATGAACAGTTGAGGAATATGAAAAGGTATAAATAGCTTGCATAATTATACTCACTGAATAAAAAACATCACCTGTTTAACATTTCTCTTTTTTTTTTTTTTTTTGAGACGGAGTCTCGCTCTCACCCAGGCTATAGTGCAGTGGTGTGATCTTGGCTCACTGAAACCTCCACCTCCCAGGTTCAAGTGATTCTCCTGCCTCAGCCTCTTGAGTAGCTGGGATTACAGGTGTGCATCACCATGCCTGGCTAATTTCTGTATTTTTAGTAGAGATGAGGTTTTACCATGTTGTCCAGGCTGGTCTCGAATTCCTGACCTCAAGCGATCCGCCTGCCTCGGCCTCCCAAGGTGCTGGGGTTATAGGCGTGAGCCACTGTACCCGGCCTACATTTCTTTTTTTTTAAATTTCTTCTCCCCATACGTTTTCCACTGATTAAATAGTTAATGAGCTCACTCTTCCCAGATCCAAAAGTTTTATTAGAACATGACCCTGACTCTTAGAAACCTATTGTCTAGCAGTAAGGAGCTGTATATTTTGTACAAGTGCAAGATAATTCGATAAATGTTTGTTAAATAAGTTTCAAAATATGTAGAACAGCTGGCAAAAAAGGTGTATTCTTGCCTACAAGTTAGTTTTATTTCTTAAATGTTGCTCTCGTATATTACTTGTGGCTATTTAGAGCCTTGAAAGTAGTAACGTGGCTACAGCAAGATAATTAAAAACACTTAGAAAGGCCGGGCGCGGTGGCTCACGCTTGTAATCCCAGCACTTTGGGAGGCCGAGGCGGGTGGATCACGAGGTCAGGAGATCGAGACCACGGTGAAACCCGGTCTCTACTAAAAATACAAAAAATTAGCTGGGCGTGGTGGCGGGTGCCTGTAGTCCCAGCTACTCAGAGAGGCTGAGGCAGGAGAATGGCGTGAACCGGGGACGCGGAGCTTGCAGTGAGCTGAGATTGTGCCACTGCACTCCAGCCTGGGCGACAGAGCGAGACTCCGTCTCAAAAAAAAAAAAAAAAACCACCTAGAAAGGTGTTAAGCTTCTCTAGCCCTTAAAGAACTTACATTATAGAAATGTTAAGTGACATACACAGTGAAAACAGGACCTTTCCTAAAGCTAGAACCAAGGAAATGATAATGACATAGGAGTTTCTATGAATGATTACTTTTTATGTGATTCAAGTTAATAATGTAATTGCTGTCAGGCCATATTACTTACTACCCTACATATAAAAAGTAGACTCAAATGCATTTTTATATTGTAACATTTTGTATTT
Source organism: Hylobates moloch (assembly GCF_009828535.3). NCBI lineage: Eukaryota > Metazoa > Chordata > Mammalia > Primates > Hylobatidae > Hylobates > Hylobates moloch. The sequence continues at coordinate 94,794,169 of NW_026652289.1, read as the reverse complement.
TTATTATCATCTATTTTGATTAAAGTATTGTACTAAATCGATTAATTTAATATCTATTAACTAGATATTGATAACTTGGAATTTAATTGGTTATTATATGTAAATTGAGGTGTAATGATTACCTGGGTTTTTTCCTTTCTGTATTTGCCTTTAAGTTTGAGAATAGTTGCATAATTTTCTTACCTCGAATAGGAGCAGCAGAATGATGTAAGAAATGTGATTATGGAGTATACAGAGATGCCTAAATATGAGGTAAAGTCTCTTTAGTATATGCAGAAGTCAGAAAGTCAGCTTAAAATATACCCATGTGCTTTTAGATGGAGGAAGTAGGTGTAGGTTCAGCGGACCTATCATAAGACTATAATTTGCAGTGTTTTCTTACCATTTTAATAATGGCATATTTAGACTGAGAGAGCTAAATAAATGGATCAAGTTCACTTAGGTAGCTGACACATGATAAAAAGAGATAGAAGAAAAGCAGGAATGAGAAAAAGTGCTAGGAAGTAGAAAGAACATACTGCTGTCTACCAAATTGATTTTATAATTATTGCTATATGACATATGGAATATCTGTATTCCGTATAGGGTTGAAGTGGATTTTATAGGTAAATGAAATGTTTTACGGACTTTCGTAAGTTTTAGTAAAGCTATTTATAATGTAGAATTATTTAAACCTAAGTTCATCACATTTTCTTTTTCCTTACAAAAATTATTGTCATATTGCCACACTCTGGTGGCATCATTTTGCTGTTGTGAAGCACTTGATATAAATAAGACATAAAATTTAGGATAAATGGACATTTCTTAATGGGAAAAGGTAAAGCATCAGAGTTTTCCCACAGATTTCACCTTTTTAATAATGAACTTAAAGAAAAAACGTGCTGAAAAATTTTAAGTGGCAGGTACTCCTTGATAAAAACAAGACATTGCAAGTTTCTGTGAGTTAGCAGAAAAGCAGTAGCTGTGTTTTGATTTAAACAACTTTTTTTTTTGAGACAGAGCAAGACTCCGTCTCAAAAAAAAAAAAAAAGAATAGCGGTATTTATTGAGCCAGTAAAGCCGTCAGGGCTTTCCAAACACATAAATAATAGAAAAATATTAAGGGAAAAGGTAGAGATTTAAGTACCTAAAAAACATAGTCAAAAGAAATTTGAAAAACAAATTGAAATTTGACAAATAGTGAGCATATAGATAACCTTGTTGTATAAATAGCTCATACAAAGCAATAAGAAAGTTACCAAGATCCCCAAAAGGAAATAGTTCCCCCACGATTAATGTTATCAGTGTGTCAAGATACGTGTAAGATAATAGCTTCTTTGGGGGTGAGGTGAATTCATAATGATTGCATTTTTTCTCCACAGTTTTGTATAGTTTTCCAACTTTTTTGTGAGGTTTTTTGTTTTCTTTTGTTTTTGTTTTTGTTTTTGTTTTTTTCTTGAGACGGAGTCTCGTTCTGCCAGCAGGCTGGAGTGCAGTGGCTTGATCTTGGCTCACTGCACCCTCTGCCTCCCGGGTTCAAGCGATTCTCCTGCCTCAGACTCCCGAGTAGCTGGGACTACAGGCGTGCGCCACCACACCCAGCTGATTTTTGTATTTTTAGTAGAGATGGGGTTTCACCATGTTGGCCAAGATGGTCTCGATCTCTTGACCTCGTGATCCACCTGCCTCGACCTCCTAAAGTGCTGGGATTACAGGTGTGAGTCACCACACCCACTCTGAGTTTTTATTACTATAAAAAATTCATTTGGATGGATTTATGCACAGTAGGCAAATAAGGTGTTTTGGTGCAGTTTTTGAAATTGGCAGTGAAGAAAATAACCATAATCTATAATATACCTGTTGGTGTCCAAGTAGAATAAAGCATATTGAGCTAAATAGATCAAGGGACTCTTATACTACTTAGAGTAATGGGTTGAAATTTAGTTCAATTATTTTCAAATTATATGTATGCACAATATTTGCAGAATAACAATACTTCTGAAAACACTTTGAAACGAGTGAGTTCTCTTGCTGGATTTACTGACTGTCACAGAACTTCCATTCCTCTTCATTCAAAACAAGGTGAGTATTTTGACTATATGAATAGTGTCAGAAAACATACTCATTTACACTTTAAATGTATTTTATGTTTGTCAAACACGTGAGCAGTGAATGGTGCAGGAGTCAGAAGATGAAAATTCTAGTCTGCCATAGTTACTGTAACCTTGAATAAGTCGTAGTCCTAGCATTCATTAGAATGTTTTATTAGAATATGTTTTACAAATTGTTTATTCTGTAAAGATGGAATAGAAAAACTTTTTATAAATCTGCTGCTTTTAGCTTTTACAGACGTATCTGTTCATGTGTATCATGTTTTAATCTGTATCATCACTTATTTAACATATTTTTCTAGTTTAACTTTTAAAAATCATACATTTTTGGTTCAAAATCAAAATACAAACACTGAAAATTTTCCCTCTCACTCTATTCCCACATGTAACCACTGTTTGTCTACCCTTTAGAGTTTCATGCTTATACAATCATGTATGACAGTACAATCTTATACCTCTCATTTTTTACACAAAAGGTCACAGACGATACACGTTACCTTGTACCATTAATTTTTCATTTACTATATTGTGATTTTCCATATGATAATTTTTTATAAGTCAAAATTATATATGCACATCATTGAAAAGTTGAATAATTATAAAGTTTCCTTAAGAAAAACAGTACTACATTGTCCACCTCACCATCACTTCTTTCATTTTCCTTTGGCATACTGAATTCAGCAACGCATATTATGACCAAATTGGGTTTATTCCAGGAATGAAAGTTGTCTTAACATTCAAAAATATAATTGTGATAATGCACGATAGTAGCAGATTAAAGGAGAAAAATCATGGGATCATCTTAACAGCTGCAGAGAAGGTATTTCATTAACATTCAGTATTCATTCTTAATCTCAAAAAGGATATCAACAAAAAATTATCACAAAGCATCAAACTTCATAGTGAACTATTGAAAGCCCAAGATGGGGAGCAAGACAAGGATTTTGACTGTTACTGTTTCTGTTTTACATTCTAGCCAGAGCAGTAAAGCAAGTAAAATAAATGGTAGAGGGGGCCAGGTGGCTTACGCCTGTAATCCTAGCACTTTGGGAGGCCGAGGCAGGTAGATCACCTGAGGTCAGGAGTTCAAGACCAACTTGGTCAACCTGGCGAAATTCCATCTCTAGTAAAAATACAAAAATTAGCTAGGTGTGGTGGCGCACGTGTGTAATCCCAGCTGCTCGGGAGGCTGAGGAAGAAGAATCGCTTGAGCCCAGGAGATGGAGGTTGCAGTGAGCCAAGATCGCACGACTGCATTCCAGCCTGTGCAATGGGAGCGAGACTCCATCTCAAAAAAAAAAAAAAGAAAAAAAGAAATGGTAGAAGGATTAGGAGGGAAGAAAAAGAATTCTCAGTATTTAAGATAACATAGATGTTATTTCTAAGTTAGTATGCTTATATGGGTTGAACATCCTGAAATCTAAAATGCTCCAAAGTCCAAAATTTTTGAGTACTGACTGAAAGGAAATGCTCATTGGAGCATTTCAGATTTCAGATTTTCAGATGCTCACCTGGGTGAGTATAATGCAAATATTCCAAAATTAAAAAAAAAAAAAAACAAAAATCTGAATCACTTCTGATCCCAAGCATTTCTGGTAAGTGATACTCAAACCTACCTGTATTGCAGCATCCTCGTATTTCAGTTTTAGGCCGTATCTGTTGACCTTCCACTAAAAAAGACAAGAATTGAACTCTCTTTTCTCACTCTGTATTCCCAGAACGAACACACACACACACACCCGTTCACCCTTTTCCACCAAGTATAGTTACAGTTTTGGTTAAATCAACACTCTAGGTTCTCTGGTATTTAACCAAATTTCTTCCTGATATTCAGAATATAATGTATTCTGTCAGTTTCATCATATTGAAAACATTTTGCCCAGAGTCTTCTAATGTATCTCCGTCTGGTCTTTTTGTCCTCTACACGTGGAATACAAATTTTGTTCTGAGGTTTTCCTTTCTTCATTCTGAGGTTATCCTTTGTTGTGCTGTAAAATTGTAAGCTTTCTCTAAGTTGATTTGTAACTTACTATCCTGACTTTTTTTGGAAGTAGGCTTAATTCTAAAGTTCATAAATAAATATGATATGACATAAATATGGATAAATAAGATATGACAACAAAGGTATTATCATAAGTTGGGGAAAGGGATTATTCATTGCAGCATTGTTTATCATAGGAAGAGATTGGAAACAGATCCAATTTCCATCAGTAGGAGTTTGTTTAAATACATTACTGTATATCCAGTACGAAATAAAGAGAGCATCAAAAGATAATTGGGAAAATCTTCTCTGTTCTTCTGTAGAAAATCTCTAAGCTGGCTAGGCGTGGTGGCTCACGCCTGTAATCCCAGCACTTTGGGAGGCTGAGGCGGGTGGATCACCTGAGGTCAGGAGTTTGATACCAGCCTGAACAACATGGAGAAACCCAGTCTCTACTGAAAACAAAATTAGCCGGGCATGGTGGCACATGCCTATAATCCCAGCTACTAGGGAGGCTGAGGCAGGAGAATCGCTTGAACCCGGGAGGCAGAGGTTGTGGTGAGCTGAGATTGCGCCACTGCTCTCCAGCCTGGGCAACAAGAGTGAAACTCTGTCTCAAAAAAAAAAAAAAAAAAAATCTCTAAGCTTAAAGTTTAAAAAAACAAAAACCTCAAGGCATATATGTTTCCCTACCATTTATGTTAAATATTGGCAGGGGTATGTGTATACACATACAAATATCCCAGGAAGAATATACAAGAAATGAATTACCTTTACTGTCCCCAGTCAGGGTGATTGGGAACAGGAGGGAGAGAAATTTTTTTTTACTTCATACTCTCATTTATTGTTGCCTTTTCACAATAAATTGAATAGTTTACTCAAAATAAGTTGAACAATTTATGGGCCTCCTGTAATTCTTGTGTTCAGCGTGTTGAGGAAAGGTTATCTTATGAAGGTTATACTGTGCCTGGAATACTTTGTGTTTGGTTAGTTGGTATTCATAAAACTTCAGTTGTGTAGCCTTTTTATATTTTTTAATTTTCTTTTAGCAGAAAAAATCAGTAGAAGGCCATCTACCGAAGACACTCATGAAGTAGATTCCAAAGCAGCTTTAATACCGGTTTGTAGATTTCAACTAAACAGATATATATTATTAAATACATTAAACTTTTTTAGATAAGATCTACAAAGTGTTACTTGGGACTGTATCAAAAATTCAAACAAATTTTTCTTAAGAAAACTGACTTTAGCATAGTAGCAGTTATAGAAAAGTTTCTTCTTACAGTGACTAGTCAGGAATTTTAAAGAAAAATATGCAGAATAAAGGCAGAAATCTCTTTTTGTTTGAATTGAAGCTAATTATATGAACTCATTTCCAGCTAACTGCGATAATAATTGATTTTGCAAACTGCCTTTAAAAGCACACACTGACAAGACAAAAAGCTCAGGAAAAGGCAGAAAAATTACTCCTTTATAATCAAGTATTATATATAAGTCAGTGCTCATAATTTTGCTCAAGAAAATATTGACTTACATTCAAAATATATCTGTTCTGGCATAGAGAGATTATGTTGTTAAAATCATGTTACTGAAAAAAGTTATTTCAGTGGGGAAAGAGGTTAGTTAACAAAGATATTCACAGTAACAAATCCTTCTTTCTGGAGGGACTCTTCCTGACCCTGAGCTGCACAACTTTGCAACAAATTAAAGCCTTACCGCAGATGACCTCACAATGGCAATTTAGAACTCATGGGAGTCAACTTACATAAACGGTGTTTGATTTCTGATAACTTAAGATAGTGGAATTATTGGTTACAGATGACAAAATAAGTACGTTTAAAGTGATTATGGACATAAAAAAGTTTTAAATATAAAACATGAGAAAAGAAGGAGATACTATTCAAAAAGACTGGCAAATTTGAAAAACTAGAAATTAAAAAAAAAAACTCAGTGGGGACTGGGTGCGGTGGGTCATGCCTGTAATCCCAGCACTTTGGGAGGCCGAAGCCGGTGGATCACTTGAGATCAGGAGTTCAAGACCAGCCTGGCCAACATGACACAACCCTGTCTCTACTAAAAATCAAAACTTATCTGGGTGTGGTGGCACATGCCTGTAATTCAGCTACTCGGGAGGCTGAGGCAGGAGAGTCTCCTGAACCGGGGAGGTGGAGGTTGCAGTGAGCCGAGATTGCACCACTGCACTCCAGCCTGGGCTTCAGAGTGAAACTCCATCTCAAAAAAACCCCACTCAGTGGGAGTTAATTAACAGATTAGGCACATCTGAAGGGAGAATTACTAAACTGGATTAGAATGCAACACAGAACTATAATTAAATGGATTAAAGTAATAATAAAAAATTGTCCACAAGATGATTAAAGTAAAAAAAAAGATAAACTACATAATAAGATGGAAAATATGTTAAAGGTAAAGAGACGTGGAAGACATATCTAACTGGGCTTGAGAGAGTAGACAAAATCTGAAGAGATTAGAAATGGTTTAGAATTCTACAAAATGATAAAATATGTGAAGATTCAAATTCAGGCAGAATGAGTCTCAAACTGGGGAAGTAAAAATAAACCCACACCTAGGAACATTATAAAACTGCAGAACAAAAACCATATGCACATATACACAACAAAGGCTGCAGTGAAATATGCCTAAATGTCATGAGCATTCGCAGCTTATGTGATTTTAATTTTTCTGTATTTTGATGTTTATATGTATATGTGTATATACACATATACGTATATGTGTATATACACATACGTATATATATATATTTCTTTTTCGAGATGGAGTCTCGCTCTGTTGCCTACGCTGGAGTGCAATGGCACGATCTTGGCTTACTGCAACCTCCACTTCCCAGATTGAAGTGATTCTCCTGCCTCAGCCTCCCAAGTAGCTGGGATTATAGGCGCCCACCACCATGCCCAGCTAATTTTTGTGTTTTTAGTAGAGACGAGGTTTCACCAGGTTGACCAGGCTGGTTTCGAACTCCTGACCTCAGGTGATCCACCCACCTCGGCCTCCCAAAGTGCTGGGATTACAGGTGTGAGCCACCGCACCCGGCCACAAATATATATTTTAAGAGAATAGAATTGGCTGGGCGTGGTGGCTCACGCCTGTAATCCCAGCACTTTGGGAGGCCGAGGTGGGCGGATCACGAGGTCAGGAGATCGAGACCATCCTGGCTAAAAAACAGTGAAACCCCGTCTCTACTAAAAATACAAAAAATTAGCCGGGCGTGGTGGCGGGCGGCTGTAGTCCCAGCTACTCAGGAGGCTGAGGCAGGAGAATGGCGTGAACCCGGGAAGCGGAGCTTGCAGTGAGCCGAGATTGCGCCACTGCACTCCAGCCTGGGCCACAGAGTGAGACTCCGTCTCAAAAAAAAAAAAAAAAAAAAAAGAGAATAGAATTGTCTTCAAACAATATAAAAATTCATAAAGAATAGAAAGACTGTGTTGTGGGAAATAAAATTTTTTATTCCACCTTGTTGAATAGCCTTATGGTAGTTACATTTACAGTAAATACAGTTACAATAAATAAATTTATTGTTTTATGAAACAACTATGTTAATTTTTTAGCCTTTCGTTCTTAAAATATAAGAAAAAAGACAGTTATGCTTCATCTAGAGATTTTTGTCTTTAAAGTTTTTGTGTGTGTTTTTTTTTTTTTTTTTACTGAAGGATTGGTTACAAGATAGACCATCAAACAGAGAAATGTAAGTAAGCTTTTTCTCACCATTAGCTTGCAAAGTATCATAGTTATTGAATGTTGTCTTTTTTCCTGCTCTTTGCATCATCTCTTTAACATTTCTTTATAAGTGATTATTATTTATTCTAGCATCTCCTCTCTTCGCATAGATGAGATTAGGGGAACAAGTTTATTGTGAGTTAATATATAAGTTAAAATTTATTATTTTCATATAGTTGTACTATAATTACAACTCTACTAAGGTCTTCCTAATAGTGATACAATTCTGATTTTATTATTTAGTGCTGTTTCTGACTTACTCCTGAATAAATTTGTTGAGAGACCTAGTTTGAGACTTTAGTTTTGTACTTGCTTGATTTCTCTATCCATCATTCTGGTCAAACCTTGCATCTGCTTTTGGAAAGCACTTTGATGATTAGAGCAGTAATGCACAGTATACATTAGAAAGCCTGCGTACAGGAAGATCCACTAGAAAGCTGATGTGGTAATCCAAAACCAAAAGTGGAAACTATAGGCAATCTGACGGTTATTGTCCCCAGAAAGTAAAACTTTTTAGTACATATTAGACATAAGGATAAAGACAAATCTAAGATAATCTCTGTGTTTCTGTCCTAGGAATTAGTATTGTAGAATTCCAAAGGATACGCAAAAAAAAAAAAAAAAAAAAAAAAAAAAGTCTTGTTTTGACTCCCACCTGATACTGGAAGCATGGTAGAGTTATTCTCTCATATGGATTACTTGAGCAGAGAAGTCAATTTGGGGGAAATTATTATTCTGTAGTGTTTTTCCCCTTCTGTGAATCAGAAATAAATCTGGGCCAGGCATGGTGCTTCACACCTATGATCCCAAGCACTTTGGGAGGCCAAGGTGGGTGGATCGCTTGAGCCAGGTGTTGGGGACCAGCCTGAGAAACATAGTGAGACCCCATCTCTATATTAGCTGGGTATAGTGGTGTGCACTTTTGGTCCCAGCTACTCAGGAGGCTTGAGGCAGAAGGATTGTTTGAGCGCAGGAGTAGTGAGCCGTGATTGCACCACTTCACTCCAGCCTGGGCAACAGCGAGACCTAGTCTCAAAACAAATAATTTTTTTAAAAAAGAAAATAAATAAATAAATCTGAATATATAGAGAAGAAAATAAACCTGGGCCACAGGATAAGCATCTGCTCAAATTGAGTTTCCTGACCCTGGAATGGTATTTGGAAGACCCACCTATAGTCAGACCTCTTCAAGGAATATTTTCTTTTATAACCAAAGCCATAGGATGTATGTACAGAATAGGTACTTCAAGTTGGTGTTAATTCTGATGTCTAACAACAGAACATTGTCTTGCAGAATGCTGACCCTGAGAATTACCCATAAAGGTGGAGCTGATTGGCAACCCTTTGAGTGCTGAGAAAAGAGTGATTGATTAGCAGCAGGCAAAGGAATGATATTAGGTTCAAAATACTTTCTGTAAGAAAATGTTTCTATTGAGGTGAAAATCAACAGGAAACAACAGGGTCAGATAGAATGTAGGAGCTGGAAAGAGACAAGGTTATCTACTCCCAAGGTCCTTTCTGGATCTGGTCCTTTCATTCCTGAGCAAGGCTACATAGCTGTGTAATGAAAGTGCTAAGCCTCTAATGCGTTTTCCTTTATTCTCATTCTGTTCTCTTTTCCACTCTGTGTGTCTAATTGACACTGGAATCCTTGGAAGTAAAAGAACCTCCATTTGGTGCCAGTATATGTTGTTATAAATAAATACAGTGAACATTGGGAGAAATATTTTTCAACATTAGAAACTAAGAGGCAAAATGACATCTACTTAACTTTTCTCTCAGTTCTTTGTCCATCAATTCTATTGAAATATTTTTAGCATCCTGCAAAGTTGTCTCAATGTATTGTTACAGTACTGGAATGAACCTCCACAAATACAGAAGTTATGAAATAGTTTATTAGTATAGAGCCTTCAATTTGGCACCAAACTACTAATAATATTTAGGCATAAATTGGAGATACAAGTTATTAATAAGTAGATACATATGGATATATATGTAGATATATGTATCTATATATGGATTGGGATTGGCTTAAGGGAAATGGCAAATATTCAAAGGGAATCAATATCAGAATTTCCTTAATATTTTTTATATAATAATTGTATAAAATCAAAAAATTAAATGGTAGCCAAAACTTAAATCATAGCATAGCTTATACTATATTTTTTGGTGTTTCTTTAGGCCATCTGAAGAAGGAACATTAAATGGTGAGTCTGTGTGGTAGACTTAATGTGAAAAAAATGAGAATCTTACATGATCTGTTATAGCAAACACCACATTATTCTAGGTAAGACGTTTTAGACTTCAAGCTAGAAAAAGCCAAGGTATTAAAGAGTTCTTCCCTCATATATTTTCTCCTTACTATAGATGTTTCACAAACACACGAACCACCCTGTGAATGATGATCTCTTTACTGTCACACTTCCTCCCTGCTACTTGGTCTGTGCTATACAGCCTGCTCCTTTTCTAATATTCCATCTGTTTTAACAAATGAAACTTTTAGTCAGCTGAGTTATTCTTGACCACCTTGACTTTGTACTCACAAAGTTCTATTGCATTTACTTCCTACATGTCTCTAAAATCCATCCTCCACTATACATCCCACTGCTCCTTTCAGCTTAGACCATTGCTTTGTCAAACTTTTATCGAAGTGTATAGTGCATACAGAATAGTGCAGAATTCAGTGAATTCTTACAAAGTAAGTATAGCCATGTAATCAGCACCTAAAAACAATTTTGCCTATATCCCCGTTCCTTTGTTTCTACTTCTTACAGTCCCTGCCCCTAAATAGTTTCACCTATTTTGGGGTGTATGTGCGTGTGTGAGTGAGTGCATGTATGTGCATATTGGCTATATAAATGAAATTGTACAGTATATACTGTTTTGTGTCTTGCTTCTTCCTCTTAACATATTGTTATAAAATTCATCAATATTACTGTGGATAGTGGTAATTTGTGCATTCTCACTACTATATAAAATTTCCTTATGTAAATATATTGAATTTACTTATCCATCCTGCTATTTGGTGGTCATTTCAGTGGCTTCCGCTGTATGGCTATTATGACTTGCTGCTATAAGCATTCTTGTTCATGTTGTTTGATAAACATATATATTTATTTATTATTGGCATATGTCTAAGAGTGGAATTGCTGAGTCAGAGTTAGCATGTGTTCACATTTGGTAATTACTACCAAATAGGTTTTCAAAGTGGTTATACCAGTTTGGGGTCCCTGCCTGTAGTTTTGCTTCTCATCAGTGTTCTATTCTGCCACGCTTCCCCGCCCCCAGCTGAGAAGGAGTCTTACTCTGTCACTCAGGCTGGAGTAGGGAGTACAGTGGTGTGATCTTGGCTCACTGCAACCTCCGCCTCCCAGGTTCAAGCAATTCTCCTGCCTCAGTCTCCCGAGTAGCTGGGATTACAGGCATGCACCACCACACCCGGCTAATTTCTGTCTTTCTGTAGAGACCGAATTTCACCATGTTGGCCAGGCTGGTCTCTAACTCCTGACCTCATGATCTGCCCACCTCCGCCTCCCAAAGTGCTGAGACTACAGGCGAGAGCCACTGCACCCGGCCTGATTTTTCTAAAAGATCTGATCTGGTCACTCGTCCACTTTACATTTTTCCCCATTGTTGTTTAGTAAAATCCAGTGCTCTTCCTTAACATGACATATTCGGCTTTTAATCCCCGCCCCCCCACTTTAGGCTCTTAATTCCACGCCCCCTCCCCCCCCCAAAGACAAGATCTCTCTGTCACTAGGTTGGACTGCAGTGGCACAGTCGTTGCTCACTGCAGCCTCAACCTCCTAGGCTCAAGCGATCCTCCCACCTCTGCCTTCTGCGTAGCTAGGACCGTAGGTGGGTGCCACCTTGCCCAGCTAATTTTAAAAATCTTTTTTGTTGATAATGGGGCCTTGCCATGTTATCCAGGCTGGTTTTGAACTCCTGGCCCCAAAGCAGTCTTTCCACCTCAGCCTCCCAAAGTTTTAATGATTACAGGTGTGAGCCACTGTGCCTGGCCTCCTCTTAACAATTTGATATTCCCTGTTTCTGTAGCTTCACCTCCTGCAGTTATCCCTGTACTCTTGCCCATTAATTTGTAGTCTTAGCTGCATATTCAGATCATTTGTAGAGAATCATTTCTATGATGACACATACTTACAGAATTAGAATATTTTGGAGTGACATCTGGGTGGGTCTATGTCCAAAAAGCATTATAGGTCCATCTTCCCCCTTCTCTTACTCTGAGATAGCCTTTGACGTCTCCTCAACCAGAAGGCATTAGGTACTCCTTCTATACAGTCGTACAATGTGTGCACACATGTATGTGTATATACACATTTTTAAAGTATATTTTTATATTATACAGTATTAAAACTGTTGGCTAACTTCCTTTTCCTGCAAGACAGTAGGTTTCTTTTTATTTGTGTTCTAGAAACTTAGCACATAGCAGATTTGACTTGTCTTTGTCTTCTTGCAACATTTAAAGGTCAATTCCACACACACACACACACACAAAAAGATGGGGGAAGGGTTTTGATGGGTATGTTTCACATTCCAGAAGTTCGTCTTCTCATGGTAGACCTGCCAAAATAGTTACATGGCTACAGTCCCCAACCCCCAAACATCAGAATCAAAGAGAGATTTTTCTTTTTGAGTGGGAGGTATGGGAGGAGTGAGTTTATGGCAGGAGTTAGGATAGTGTGCAGCATAATATGCTCTTCACTTGTAGGTGTCTAAATGCACAGCTCTCACTACAGTGGCATAATGAAATAGGGTAATATAGCACAGTGGACATATTTTATCCCTAATTTTTTCTGTTTTTGTGAGGAACAGTTACACGATGGAAATTCAAAATGATTTTATGAGAATATCCGGGTTAAAATTTTTGCTGTACTAGTACTTTTTAAATGGTCTCATTTGTTTATTTGCCATTCTAGGTCTCACTTCTCCATTTAAGCCAGCTATGGATACAAATTACTATTATTCAGGTCAGTAATATTAAAAACAAAATTTAATAGTATTTTGAACCTTTACGGATTTCATTATTTCTCTCTCATTTTTATGCAGCTGTGGAAAGAAATAACTTGATGAGGTTATCACAGAGCATTCCATTTACACCTGTGCCTCCAAGAGGTAAATCCAAAAATTAAATAAATAAAAGTGAAAATTAGCTGTTTAATGATTTTTAGCTACAATATAGAATGTGGGTGGGATTACATTAAGAAGTATCAATTTCAAATAAATTCTTGATTAATCTGACTACTACAAGGGTGAGGTATGTTTGAATAGAAGGGAAGCGTCAGAAGTATTGAATTTCTCTATTACTGGCATATTCAGAAGCAACAATACATTCTAATTCTAAAAAGTTCTTGATCCACTATCTAGTAGTGTATATAAATTGACATCACAGTGTCCATGAAACAGATAGCTCTAACTTCTAAGTTTAATTCAGAAGCGTGTAGAATTTTAGTTGCTTTTTTAAAGGTTTTCTATAAAATGCTCAGAATTTCAAAAATGCCTAACATTACACATGAATTCAAAGATATTATGAAAGTATCCTTGATTTCTTACCTATTCCTATTAAATTTCTTTTTATAAAACTACATCTTGGTCCATTTTATCTTCTGTTCCTTACTTAAAGATGCCTACTAATTTTTATTTTACTTTGTCGTTTTTAAAAAGTCACAATTTAATCTTAAACTGTTTCCATTCGTGTTGCAGGGGAGCCTGTCACAGTGTATCGTTTGGAAGAGAGTTCACCCAACATACTAAATAACAGCATGTCTTCTTGGTCACAACTGGGCCTCTGTGCCAAAATAGAGTTTTTAAGCAAAGAGGAGATGGGAGGAGGTTTACGAAGAGCTGTCAAAGTACAGTGTACCTGGTCAGAACATCATATCCTCAAATCAGGGCATCTTTATATTATCAAATCTTTTCTTCCAGAGGTGGTTAATACATGGTCAAGTATTTATAAAGAAGATACAGTTCTGCATCTCTGTCTGAGAGTAAGTGTCAGTGAATGTTTAATAGTGGAACATAATTTAAGCTTTATATTTTAACTTTTGAAATATCAATAAGCCAAATATAATCTTAGTTTAAATATTAAACAAGGGTTCTCCCCACCCTCCCTTTTATAGGAAATTCAACAACAGAGAGCAGCACAAAAGCTTACATTTGCCTTTAATCAAATGAAACCCAAATCCATACCATATTCTCCAAGGTAAATCTTTAATTTTTTTCTGGGATCTTTTATTATATGGATAGCAGTCCCTTTTGACCTTCATTTTTGATGTTGAATATTTAATTATCCATTTTGTGGATCATTTAGAATTTTATTAACAAAACTGCTAGTAATATTTATAACTTTTTTATAAGGTTCCTTGAAGTTTTCCTGCTGTATTGCCATTCAGCAGGACAATGGTTTGCTGTGGAAGAATGTATGACTGGAGAATTTAGAAAATACAACAATAATAATGGAGATGAGATTATTCCAACTAATACTCTGGAAGAGATCATGCTAGCCTTTAGCCACTGGACTTACGAATATACAAGAGGGGAGTTACTGGTACTTGATTTGCAAGGTAAATTTATTAAAATATTGCTAAGGTGAAATTCTGCAGTAGGTTCTCACCTATTCATATGTTATACAGAATCTGCTAATTTATAGATAAATAAAATCTTAGGCCAATAGAAGCTATAAAAAAGCAAGTTAATCACAGTCATAGCATATAGCCATCAGGGCCTTGACTAATAGAATCTGGCTATCTTTTTTTCGTTCCCCCACCCCCTACCCCACCCCTAGACGGAGTCTTGCTCAGTCACCCAGGCTGGAGTGTAGTGGTGCAATCTCAGCTCACTGCAACTTCCGCCTCCCGGATTCAAGCAATTCTCTTGCCTCAGCCTCCCGAGTAGTTGGGATTACAGGCACCTGCCACCACGCCCAGCTAATTTTTGTATTTTTAGTAGACAAGGTTTCGCCATGTTGGCCAGGCTAGTCTTGAACTTCTGACCTTGTGATCTGCCCACCTCAGCCTCCCAAAGTTCTGGGATTATAGGCGTGAGCCACCACACCCGGCCTGGCTATCTAAATTATTCTTAAGATAATACAGATGTTTTGATAAGCAAAAACATGTAAGAATTCCCTATTCTAAGATAGGCAGTCTAGTATTTCAAAAGTACAAAGACCGTTTCTTTAAAAATAACAAATACCTCTATTATTCCTGGTGTTTATGTTACCTGTTATTGTGAACTAAACTACCTAAAAATTTAGTGGATTTAAAACAACTGCCATTTTATTTCCTTATAGTTCTTTTATTCAGAAATTTGGATGGGGCATAGTGGGAATGTCTCTCTCTGCTGTCACCTCAAAAGACTGGAATGGCTGGAGACATTGAACAGCTGGACTGGAGTCAAATGTCTGAGGTCTCTGTTCACTGTCAACTAAATTCCTCAATTCTTCAGTGTTCTCTGTCTACATGGCTAGCTAGCTTGGGCTTGCTCACAGCATGGTAGTTTCAGGTATTTAGACTTCTTACGTAGCAGCTGGCTTCTTGTAGAGAGAAGGCAGAAACTCTTAAGGCTAGGCCCAGGACTGAGATTCCTTCTGCCACGTTTTACTGATCAAGGCAACTTGCAAGGGTAGCCCACATTCAAGGGGAGGCAAAGTAGATTCAGCAGTTGATGGGTAGAACGACATGCATCTTTAGAGGGAAAAATTGCTCATAGCCGTCTTAGCAGATAGACTGTTTCATACATATGAAAGAACAAAAAGAAATGGTGACTGCAAGAGGGCAGGTTTGCTTGGAGTAATGTCTGCTGAGCTTCACAGTGAGTCAAACGAAAGTTAAATTGAGCAAGTTGCCAGCTCTTCTCTTCATTATGGCTTCCATAATTTTTCTCCCTGAAGAGCAGACTTAATTTCAAATGTAAACACAGACCAGATTTTAAATCACATGAGAACAATTGTTTAGAATGTTTATTACTCAGTGACTCTTTAGTGTACAGGTATAAATATAAAAGATTTGTTGAAAAGCAAACAGGTATTGATTCAGCTCAAGAATGAAAATCTATGTAAAAACAACTATACTTTTTTCAGTAGTTCACACCTTTATAAAAATGATTATGGTGGTGTATGTAGTGAAAAACTCTCTGATGTCCATTATGAGTTAGGCCAATCCAATTAATTTTAAAAATTACAAGCATACATTAGAGATACTGTAGGCTCAGTTCCAGACAACTGCAACGAAGCAAATATTGCAATAAAGCATATCACATGAATTCTTTGGATTTGCAGTACATATAAAAGTTATATTTACACTATAGTCTAAAGTGTGTGATAGCATTGTGTATGAAGAACAGTGGATATACCTTAATTTAAAAATACCTTATTGTTAAAAAATAGTAAGAATCATCTAAGCCTTCATCAAGTTACAGTCTTTTTCCTGGTGAAGGGTCTGGCCTCCATGTTGGTGACTGCTAACTGGTAGTTGCCGAAGTTTGCGATGACTGCATGACTGCAGCAATTTCTTTTTCTTTCTTTTTTAAAAAATAGAGGCGGGGTCTCTTTCTGTCGCCCAGGCTGGAGTGCAGTAGCTCAATCACAACTCACTGCAACCTCAAACTCTTAGGGCTCAAGCCATCCTCCTGCCTCAGCCTCCTGCATAGCTGGGACTACAGGCTCACATCACTGCACGCAG
Source organism: Hylobates moloch (assembly GCF_009828535.3). Classification (NCBI taxonomy): domain Eukaryota; kingdom Metazoa; phylum Chordata; class Mammalia; order Primates; family Hylobatidae; genus Hylobates; species Hylobates moloch. The sequence goes on along the minus strand of NW_026652289.1, from coordinate 94,777,646 downwards.
CTAATTTTCAAAAATTTTTGTAGAGATGGGTGTCTAACTAGGTAGGTCAGGCTAGTCTTGAACTCCTGGCCTCAAGCAGTCCTCCCATAGTGCTAGGATTACGGGCATGAGCCACTCTCTGGCCACAGTGAAGTTTGCCACATTGATTGATTGATTCTTCCTTTCATGAAAGACTTTTCTGTAGCACGCAGTGCCATTTGATAGCATTTTACCCACAGTGGAACTTCTTTCAAAATTGGAGTGAACCCTCTCAAACCCTGCTACTTTATCAACAAAGTTCATGTGGTATTCCAAATCCCTTGTTGTGATTTGAACAGTGTTCACGGTATCTTCACCGAGTAGATTCCATCTCAACATAATGTTTATTGAACAATTTTTACATAGGAATATCTTAGATGATTACAAGTTAAACAATGTAGCAATATATAAAGAACAAAGTGTTCCCATCTTTTTTATTTCTCTACTTCTGTGAAGACATATACACAGAGACTTTTTTCCCTCTTTTTTATTATTTTGTTTTGTTGTGTTGGTTTTACCCCATCTGGGATCATGAGTTTTTTTTTTTTCCACTTTTTTTTTCTGCCTAACGATATATCATGGGCATTTTCTAGAGTTATTTCTTTAGTAAGCTGCGTGATAGTCTATAGTGTAGCAGCTATAGCATGATTTACATCTATGTTGATAGACATTCACTCTACTTTTAGTTTTTTGCTTCTACAAACAGTGCTTGCAGGAAACCAATGCACTGCTACTTTTATTTCCATAAATTCCTAAATTGGCTTAGAAAAGAGATCAGTACAATTTTAATTTTAATAACAACTGCCAGATTACTTTCCCAAAAGCTTATCAGAAATCATACTCAGCATTCTATGGAAGTTTCCGCTTCTCTGCAGTCTTTCCAGTATTGAATATTCTTAATGTTTGCCATTCTATTGGATGGAAAATAGTGTCGTGTTTTAATTCTGGTTTTTCCTTTTGTGAAATTGAACCATTTTATTAGATTTTGCTCTAATGGGTTAAATATTTGTGATTATTCAAAATATCAGTAGGTGTTAAGTGTGTGTGTGTGTGTGTGTGTGTGTTTATATATACACACATGAATATATAAGAGACTGGAAGAATTTAATCATAATACTTCTGGAGAGGGCTGGAGGTGAAGAAAGATTTTCACAATCTTACTCTTTGTGTTACATGAATGTTTTGCAAGAAAATGTGGTATGTGTTAATGTGTGTGGTTTTTTTCCCTTAAATCCCAAACACTTGTTTGCTTGTTTTTTTTTTTTTGAGACGAATTTCACTCCGTTGCCCAGGCTAGAGTGCAGTAGTACGATTTTGGCTCACTGCAACCTCCGCCTCCCGGGTTCGAGCGATTCTCCCGTCTCAGCCTCCCAAAAGTAGCTGGGACTATAGGCACCCCCCACCACGCCTGGCTAACTTTTTTTTTGTATTTTTATTAGGGATGAAGTTTCACCATTTTGGTCAGGCTGGTCTTGAACTCCTGACCTCAGGTGATCCATCCGCCTTGGCTACACAAAGTGCTGGGATTACAGGCATGAGCCACTGCGCCTGGCCAATCCCAAACGCTTTTAAAATCCTATGGATTATTCCTTCATGTACCAAATTGTTCTTTGCTAACTAAGGTGAAACAAGGGCAGATTGACCAGACCTTTTACAAGTAAGGAGGTATTTGCATCCTTGGTGCTGTAGGATAAGGAACTTAATGCCTACCTACCAACTCTGATGTTTAACTCTTGTTCACATTACAAGGAGATACGCCTCTCCCTGGTAGAATGCCAGGGTCATAAATCAAGTTATGAAATATCAAAAGAGAAGAACTACACTCCTTTGAATAGTTTAACATTGTAATGATTGATGATACTATAACATCTCTTAAGATGATTTTTATTATGCAGATGTCAGTATTTATGTCAGTTATATAATATAAATTATTTGTCTTTTTTATATACACATACAAAGGTGTTGGTGAAAATTTGACTGACCCATCTGTGATAAAAGCAGAAGAAAAGAGGTAATAAGTTTTAACTATTTCATTAAGGCATAATTTCACATTTTATATTTGTACCTCATAAACTGCCACTTTTTTTTGTTGGTTTTTTTTTTTGTTTTTTTTGATTACCAATTCTACAGATCCTGTGATATGGTTTTTGGCCCAGCAAATCTAGGAGAAGATGCAATTAAAAACTTCAGAGCAAAACATCACTGTAATTCTTGCTGTAGAAAGCTTAAACTTCCAGGTAAAAAATTTCTTAATCAGTATAGTATATAAATTGTTATGAAACTTGGTTACCACAATACCTCATAAGGCCAGAGGTACAAATGTTTAATGTAATGGTCTCTAATTGTGCCAGCTTCAGCAGCTTCTTTGCGAATACATATTGTTGGTTATAAATGAATCTGTGTTTTCTTTCTTTCTTTATACAAAGTTCATTAATATATTATGTGTCTGCAGAATGCCAGGAATTGTGTTCAGTGTTGAAAGTAGAATATCGAACCAGACAGCTATGTCTCTGCCCTCATGGAGTTTAGCCTCATGTTGACTGTTGACAAGATTAGCAGGGAGTTACAGGACTGATAAATGCCAAGAGAGAGGAAAAAACAGAACAGAGTGCTGTAGAACATGTAAGCAGGTCCCTTAACTCAAACCCAGGTCAGGGAATGATCCTGGGAAACTAACATATTTGCCTTTACTTGGAGAATGAATAGGCCTTCAAGTTAGCCTTGCAGAAGAATTGAGAAAAGGCTATTTGATCAAGCAGGAACAGGAACTGTAAATATATTGTCTCATGATATTAACATCATCTTTGTATGCAGAGAATTACAAGTTTTTGTTAATTAAAGCACAAACCCGTGGTTGTCTCTCTTTGATGTGCATCATAGTCCCCTGTGGAACTTTAGAAAAAAATTACCTTACCAGGAGCAGTGACACACGCCTGTAGTCCCAGCGACTCGGGAGGCTGATACCAGAGGATCACTTGAGCTCAGGAGTTCAAAGCTGTAGCGCCTACTTCAGCCTGGGCAACATAGTGAGACCCTGTCTCTTTTAAAAATTAAATTTAAAAAAACAATTACACATGTCTGGGGCCCACCCTTGAGCTGTTTGTTTGTTTGTTTGTTTGTTTGTTTGTTTGTTTGTTTTTGAGACAGGGTCTCACTCTGTTGCTCAGGCTGGAGTGCAGTGATGCGATCTCAGCTCACTGCAGCTTCCACCTCCCAGGCTCAAGTGATCCTCCCACTTCAGCCTCCCAAGTAGCTGGGACTACAGGCACGTGCCACAACACCTGGCTAATTTATGTATTTTTTTTTTTTTTTTTTTTGCAGAGATGGGGTTTTGCCATGGCACCCAGGCTGGTCTCAAATTCCTAGGCTCAAGTGATCCACCTGCCTCAGCCTCCCAAAGTGCTAGGATTACAGGCGTGAGCCACCACACCCAGCCTTTGTGTATTTTTGAAAGTCCCACTTCATATGCCCAATATTGTAGTAGTTAAGAGCTTAGACTTGAGAGCCAGGATGCATGGCTCCAGAGAATACCTACATCACCAAGGAGTTTTTGAGGACTTAATGAGTTGGTTTTGTGAGATACTTAGTACCAGCCATATAATAAGCATTATTAGGTATGTAAATGGTACTCTTTTTTTAAATTTGTTTTTTATTTATTGCTAGTATACAGAAATGCCATTGATTTTTTTGAGCATATGTCCCTGCAACCTTGCTTAACTTTTTTAGGAGCTTTTTGTAATAGACTTCTCGGGATTTTTTTTGTGTAGACAATAAAGACAGTTTCTTTCCTTTCAACCTGTGTATCTTTTTTTTTTTTTCCTTGACTTTTTGCACTGGCAAGGATTTCCAGCACAGTATAGAATGGGTGTAGTGAGAGTAAACATATTTGCTTTGTTTCTGATGTTAAGGGGAAGGCAATCTGTCTTTTGACCATTAAGATGATGTTAACTGTAAGGATTTTGTAGATGCACTTTATGAGGCTGAAGAAATTTCCTTCTACTCCTTGTTTCTTTTTTTTTTTGGAGGCGGAGTCTTGCTCTGTCGCCCCGGCTGGAGTGCAATGGTGCGGTCTCTGCTCACTGCAAGCTCCGCCTCCCGGTTTCATGCCATTCTCCGGCCTCAGCCTCCCAAGTAGCTGGGACTACAGGCACCCGCCACCGCGCCTGGCTAATTTTTTTTTTTTTCTTTTTAGTAGAGGCAGAGTTTCACCGTGGTCTCGATCTCCTGACCTTGTGATCCGCCCACCTTGGCCTCCCAAAGTGCTGGGATTACAGGCGTGAGCCACGCGCCCAGCCTACTCCTTGTTTCTGAAGAATGTTTATCTTGAATGGATATTGAATTTTGTCAGATGGTTTTTTTCTGCATCTTTTGGTATGATCATGTGGTTTTTCTCCTTTAATAGGTTAATATAGTGTATTACATCGATTGATTTTTTTTAATGTTGAGCCAGTATTGCATTCCTAGGACAAACCACACTTTGTTGTGATACATATCTTTTTTATTTATTGTTAGATTCAGTTTTCAATAATATGTTGAGGATTTTGCATCTGTGTTCATGAAGAATATTGGTCTGTGGTAGGTTTGTTTTATGGGGCACTATGTTTGTTTTCTTTTAGTATTAGGATAATACTTATAAAATAAGTTTTATTTTCGGGAATAGATTGTATAGAATTGATATTCTCCCTACCATGAATGTTTGATAGGATTTTCCAGTCAAACCATCTTGGCCTGAAGTTTTCTTTGTCACAGGGTTTTAAACTAAGCATTTAGTGGGGAGGGGGAAGGGATAGCATTGGGAGATATACCTAATGCTAAATGACGAGTTGATGGGTGCAGCACACCAACATGGCATATGTATACATATGTAACAAACCTGCACATCGTGCACATGTACCCTAAAACTTAAAGTATAATAATAATAATAAATAATAAATAAAATAAGCATTTAATTTCTTTAATAGAGATAGGACTGTTGATTATCAAATTCTTCTTGTGTGAGTTTTGGTAGTTTGTGTCTTTTAAGGAATTGGTCCTTTTTTTTAAATTGTCAAATTTGGGGGCATAAGGTTATTTATGCTGTTACCTTACTATCTTTTTAATATCTGTTAGTTCTGTGGTAAATCCCCTTTTTCCTTATGGCAGTTTGTGTCTGTGCTCTTTGTTTCTTGATCAGCGTGGCTAGAGGTTTATCAGTTTTATCGATACCTTCAAAGAATCAGTTTTCGTTGTCATTGTTTTACTCTATTGCTTTTCTGTTTTCAATTTATTTGATTTATTCTTTTTATTATTTCCATGTTTATACTCGCTTTAGGTTTAGTTTGTTCTTTTTCTAGTTTATTAAAGTAGAAACTTAGATTATTGATTCTCAGATCTTTATTTTATTTATTTATTTTGAGTTGGAGTCTCGCTGTGTCACCAGGCTGGAGTGCAGTGGCGTAATCTCTGCTCACTGCTCCCTCCTCCTCCCAGGTTCAAACGATTCTCCTGCCTCAGCCTCTTGAGTAGCTGGCACTACAGGTACGTACCACCACACCCAGCTAATTTTGTATTTTTAGTAGAGTCAGGGTTTCACTATGTTGGCCAGGATGGTCTTGATCTCTTTACCCTGTGATCCACCCGACTTGGCCTCCCAAAGTGCTGGGATTACAGGCATGAGCCACTGCACCTGGCCTCAGATCTTTATTTCTAACAAGAGATTTAGTGCTATAATTTTCCCTCTAAGCATTGTTTTAGCTCCATCCCTCAAATTTGGGTATATTTTATTTTCATTTTTATTTACTTGAAAATAGTTATAATTTCAGTTGTTATTCCTCTTTGATGTATGGATTGTTTAGAAGTATCTTGTTTAGTTCTTAAATACTGTAAAATTTTCCAAATGTCTTTTATTGATTTCTTGCTTAATTCTATTATAAAAGAAACATACTTTGTACTATTTCAATTAATTTTTTTTTTAACCTTACAAGTTGATGGAGCTGGGTTCGGTGGCTCACACCTGTAATCCCAGCACTTTGGGAGGCCAAGGCAGGTGGATCACCTGAAGTCAGGAGGTCGATACCAACCTGGCCAACATAGTGAAACCCCGTCTCTACCGAAAAATACAAAAATTAGCTGGGTGTGGTGGTGGGCGCCTGTAATCCCAGCTACTCAGTAAGCCAAGGCAGGAAAATCACTGGGACCTGGGAGGCAGAGGTTGCAATGAGCCAAGATCGCGCCACTGCACTCTGGCCTGGGCGACACAGCGAGACTCAGTCTCAAAAAAAAAAAAAGAGTTTATGGTCTCTGAGCATTCCATGTGCTTTGGAAGGTAATATATATTCTGCTGTTGTTGGATGGAGTATTCTGTAAATATTAATTAAGGAAAGTTTGTTGCTAGTGTTCAGATTTCTTATATCCTTGCTGGTTTTCTGTGTATTAGTTCTATTGATTAACTAGAAAGAAAGTCTCCAAATATAATTGGATTTGTCTGTCGTGCTTTTCAGTTCTATCAGTTTTTCCTTCATGTGTTTTGAGGCATTGTTCTTAAATGCATACACATATACTATTGTTAATGTCTTCTTGGCGAATTGATTGTTTTATCATTGTGTATTAATAATATCATGGTAATTTTCCTTATTTTGATGTATACTTTTTCTAATATTAACATAACCACTCCAGCTATCTTTTGATTAATGTTTTCATCATACACCTTTTGCCAATCTTTTTTTCAAAACATACACACACGTATATATAATTATATTTAAGGTGGGTTTCTTGTAGACAGCATATACTTAGGTTCTTGATTTTGTTTTAAATCTAAACAGTTTCCATTTTTTAAGCCAGCACGGTACCCCTGTAATCCCAGCACTTTGGGAGGCTGAGGAGGGCAGATCATTTGAGGTCAGGAGTTCGAGACCAGCCTGGCCAACATGGTGAAACCCTCTCTCTACTAAAAATACAAAAATTAGCTGGGCGTGGTGGTGGGTGCCTGTAATCCCAGCTACTTGGGAGGCTGAGGCAGGCGAATTGCTTGAACCCGAAAGGCACAGGTTGCAGTGAGGAGAGGCTGCACCACTGTGAGACAGAGTGAGACTCCATCTCAAAAAAAAAAAAGCAATCTGGCCCAGATCCTTCATTTTCTAGATTATATAATTAAAGTTGAGATGATTTGCTCATTGATACACTTACTAGTTAACAATATAATTAAGATGAGCTATAATTGTGTTTCTCTCCACTGTTCTTTGTATAATAATTGCAGATTAGCTTGTATCCCTAAAGCCATACTGATAGTCTTGAATTTAAAATTTATCAAAAATAATTAATATAGTTGCAAATATGTTTGGATTATTTAATATAGGCTGTTTCTGAGATTAAAATTAACAGTTTATGATTCAGTGAGGTCAAATATTTTTATTTTAAAAAAATAAAAAATTAGTTCATATTCTGAGTATCAGTTATATTTTATATGGAGATAAAAATATAAGGGTTTACACCATGGCACACATATACCTCTGCAACAAACCTGCGTGTTCTGCACATTTCCTTTTTTTTTTTGGAAATAAAAAACATACATATATATGTTTATGCATGACTTGGTTAGTTTATAATGTTGATATTACTGCATTGTTTCCAGTTCTGCAACTATTTTCATATATGTCTGTAACTTCTTAAGTGATTTCTTCTTGTCCCATACCTATAAATATGTTTATATACTGATCATAGCAAATCTATCTGAAGACTTAACATATTTCCCAAGCTCCTGTTTCTGTTCAGCTACCTATATTTCTACTTGGATACTATTTTATGTTATGTTATGTTATGTTATTTATTTTATTTTTTGAGACAGTCTCACTCTGTCACCCAGGCTGAAGCAGAGGGGTCCATCCTTTTGGCTTCCCTGGGTCACATTGGAAGAAAAATTGTTGGGCAGGCACCATAGCTCATGCCTGTAATCTCAGCACTTTGGGAGGCCGAAGTGGGCAGATCACTTGAGGCCAGGAGTTCAAGACCAGCTTTGCCAGTTATGGCAAAAACCAGTCTCTACTAAAAATATAAAAATTGGGCACCTAGCTGCGCGCCATGGCCGGGTTGCTGGTGTTGCTGGGCCCACAGGCAGGGTGGGCGCCCGGGTCCGGCCTCGTGCCACCTGGCTCCTGGGCGCCACCGCCCCCTGCGCCCCGCCACCCCTGGCCCTGGCCCTGCTCCTGCTCCCACCCAGGCCAGAAGCCCGGCTGCTCCGCACGGCGCGCGGGGACTGCTGCGGCCACCAGGACCCCAGCCAGGCCACGGAGACAACAGGCAGCAGCGTCAGCTGCACAGAGGAGAAAAAGCAAAGCAAGTCATGGCAACTAAAAAAGATTTTTCAAGAGTATGGCACTGTTGGCGTGTCATTGCACATTGGAATCTCATTAATCTCCTTGGGCATATTTTACATGGTTGTGTCAAGTGGTGTGGACATGTCTGCAATCCTGCTGAAACTCGGATTTAAAGAGTCCCTGGTACAGTCAAAAATGGCAGCAGGCACAAGTACCTTCATGGTGGCCTATGCAATCCACAAGCTGTTTGTGCCAGTGAGAATCAGCATTACGCTAGTCTCTGTGCCCTTGTTTGTCAGATATTTTCGAAAAGTGGGATTTTTTAAACCTTCAGCTGCAAAACGTTAATGAACTCTTCAGTCGTACACACTGAAAACCTACTTCTTCTAAATTACACAATTTGGATTGGTTTTAGGGTTTAGGGTTGTAGGGTTTCTTTTGGAGAGGTAGGGGCCTAATTGCTATGTTCTCATGGATAAACTTTGCCAGCAAAAATCAGGCTTTTGAACAATTTTAATTTTTTGCCTCATTAAAAAAAATACATATATATATATAAATTGGCCATGTGTGGTGTCACATGCCTGTAATTCCAGCTACTTGGGGAGGCTGAGGCACAAGAATCACTTGAACCCCAGAGGTAGAGGCTTCAGTGAGCCGAGATCGTGCCACTGCACTTCAGCCTGGGCAACAAGACCTTGTCTCAAAAAAAAGAATTGTCTTGGGATACACATAAAATACACTATCACTACCATAGCTGATGAGCTTAAAAAAAATTGCAAAAAAATGCCATCATGTTTTAAGAAAGTTTATGAATTTGTGTTGGGCTGCATGTGGCCTGTGGGCCGAGGGTGGGGCAGGCTTGCTATAAACCATCTTTAGTAATGTGTCCAATCCAAAATTCTTGATTTACATCTCCCACCCTACATAGGACTCTGTTTCCCCATCTTATTAATGGTTACCCAGTTGCTCAAGTCCAAAACCTAAAACTATGCAATTCTTCTTTTCCCTTGCCCTTCATAGCCAATTCATCAAATTCTGTCTGTTCTAATTTTGAAATCTCCCTAGAATTCATCTGCTCTTCTCTGTCTTCGTGGCTACCACCTTGTTTCCTGGACTGCTGCCACCCATCCTCTCACGAGAGTTTTCATAGTCATCAGAATAGTTCTTGAAACAAATCTGATGATGTTTCTCTCTTGAGACTGCTGAAAACCTTCCAGTGGATTTGTATTGTATCTGTACTTCTCATCATAGCTTGTATCTTCTAAATCAAGATCAGCAAACTTTTGTAAAGGGCAAGGTAGCAAATATTTTAGGCTTTGTAGGCCATGTGGTCTGTCCCAGCTACACAATTCTACCCTCTTGGTGCGGAAATAACCGCAGACTGTGAACAAATGAGTGTGACTGCATTCCAGTAAAACTACTTACAAAAACAGGCAGCAGACCAGATTTGGCCCACAATCTGTAGTTGACAATCTTGGGCCATTAACTGCTGCTTGAGCTCAATTTCTACTAGGTTTCCTCTCATTAACTATGTAGAAGCCACACTGTCTTCTTACCATTCTCAAAGCACACTAAGTCCATTTCCTTCTGACAGTCTTTGCAGTTAACCCTCCCTCTGCCTAGAACACTGCTCCTAGAGCTTTGATAGTTCACTTCTCAGTATTCAGGTATTTACTCAAATCTCTTCCTCTGGCTTTCCTGCCCAGACCTGTTTGAAACAATCACCCTATACCATCTTCCATCTGTCCCTCATTATAATTCACTACACTGTTTTCTTCAAAGCACTTTTTTTTTTTTTGAGACAGGATCTCACTCTGTCACCCAGGTTGAAGTACAGTGGCATGATCTTGGGTTATTGCAGTCTCTGCCTACTGGGGCTCAAACAATCCTCCCACCTCAGCCTTCCGAGTAGCTGGGACTACAGGCACACACCACCACACCTGGCTAATTTTTGTATTTTTTGTAGAGACAAGAGACTTCACCATGTTGGCCAGGCTGCTCTTGAACTCCTGACCTCAAATGATTCTCCCACCTCGGCCTTTCAAAGTGCTGGGATTACAGGCGTGAGCCACTGCACCCTGCCTTCAAGGCACTTTTTACTGCTTATAATTCTGTCATTTTACTGTTTGCTTATTTTTTGTCACCCACTAGAATATCAGCTCACTGAGACCAGGGACCTTGTTTGGTTTGTTCACTGCTACATTCCCATGCCTACATGAGTTTCTGACTCATGGTCAATATGTAATTATTTGTTGAATGAATGAATGACTTCATTTTTATGTGTATAAATTTGGTGGTTACCGAATTTATAACAACCTGATGGAAAACAAGTCTGACATGTTTGGAGAAAAATTGATTAGAAATGTTCCTAATTCAGCCGGGCATGATGGCTCACACCTATAATCCCAGCACTTTGGGAGGCCAAGGCAGGTGGATCATCTGAGGACTGTAGTTCGGGACCAGCCTGACCAACATGGTGAAACTCTGTCTCTACTAAAAATACAAAAAATTAGCCGGGCATGGTGGTGCATGCCTGTAATCCCAGCTATTCAGGAGGCTGAGGTACGAGAATCGCTTGAACCCGGGAGGTGGAGGTTGCAGTGAACCGAGATCATGCCATTACACTCCAGCTTGGGCAACAAGAGTGAAACTCCATCTCGAAAGGAAAAGAAAATTTTCCTAATTCTCCATTTCTAAGAAATACTAACTTTTTTCTTTTCTCTCTCTCTTTTTTTTTAATTGTTTTGGGTGTTCAATGTAGATCTGAAGAGGAATGATTATACGCCTGATAAAATTATATTTCATCAGGATGAGCCTTCAGATTTGAATCTTCAGCCTGGAAATTCCACCAAAGAATCAGAATCAACTAATTCTGTTCGTCTGATGTTATAATATTAATATTACTGAATCATTGGTTTTGCCTGCACCTCACAGAAATGTTACTGTGTCACTTTTCCCTCAGGAGGAAATTGTTTGGTAATACAGAAAGGTGTATGCAAGTTGAATTTGCTGACTCCAGCACAGTTAAAAGGTCAATATTCTTTTGACCTGATTAAGCAGTCAGAAAGTCCCTATAGAATAGAGCTGGCAGCTGAGAAATTTTAAAGGTAATTGATAATTAGTATTTATAACTTTTTAAAGGGCTCTTTGTATAGCAGAGGATCTCATTTGACTTTGTTTTGATGAGGGTGATGCCCTCTCTTATGTGGTACAATACCATTAACCAAAGGTAGGTGTCCATGCAGATTTTGTTGTCAGCTGGTTTATTGCCATTCAACTAGGGAAATGAAGAAATCACACAGCCTTTTGGTTAAATGGCAGTCAAAATTTTCCTCAGTGTATTTATTGTGTTCAGTGATGATATCACTGGTTCCCAACTAGATGCTTGTTGGTCACGGGAAGGGAAATGACTTGTTCTAATTCTAGGTTCACAGAGGTATAAGAAGCCTGAACTGAAGACCATTTTCAAGAGGGACGATATTTATGAATCAGGGTTAGGCTCCATATTTAAAGATAGAGCCAGTTTTTTTTTTAAATAGAACCCAAATTGTGTAAAAATGTTAATTGGGTTTTTTAAACATTGTTTTATCAAGTCACTGTTAAGTAGAAGAAAGCCATGGTAAACTGATATATAACCTAAATTATAAAAGCAGAAACCTAACTCACTCGTCAAGGGAAGTTACCTTTTGAGGAAAGTTGAAGTACTTTTTCCCTATCTGTATCTGTAGCAACAACCCAGAACTTACATACTTCTCCAAAGATTTTATTGATTGTTATATCAAATCAGAATGTAAACATGAACTCTTGCATATATTTAAAATTGTGTTGGAACAGTTGAACATGAATGCTGTTTGTGGTACTTAAGAAATTAATTCAGTTGGATTATCATTATGTGATACTGGCAGATTGCAGTGCAACCTTATGCCAATAAAATGTAATTTAACAGCCCCAGTTATTGTTGAATATTCAACAATAACAAGAAAAGCTTTTCATCTAAGTTTTATGTTTTAATTTTTTTTCTTTTTTTTTCTTTTTCTTTTGTTTCCTTGGTACTAATTTTAATTTTTATTTGGAAGGGAGCAGTATAAAGCTTATTTGTATTTAGTAGTGTATCTCATAGATACAGACAAGGCAAGAGATGATAAGCTGTTTAAATAGTGTTTAATATTGATTGGGGTGGGGAGAAAGAAAAAGTGTATTAAAGATATTATATACGTTTTGTATATCATTAAATCTTTAAAAGAAATGAAATAAATTTATTGTTTACAGATGTTTAGTGAGTTTAATCATTCTGAAAAATTATCTGACATTTTCAGGGTGTCAATTTGAGTATCAGTTTTTTTAAATGAACCATTTGTATACCTATGCTTTTGATCTATCCTGTACAGTATTTAAATTAATACTGATTTCTTACTGTCTTCTTAGAAATCTGTTTTTTGTTAGGCCAAAAAAGGGCAATATGGGCTGTCTATTGATTTTTAATTTTATGTTGATTATTTTCACAGGATTATAACAGTAGCTACACTTTTTTTTTTTTTTTTTTTTTTTTTGAGACGGAGTCTCACTCTGTTGCTTAGGCTGGAGTGCAGTGGTGCAATCTCAGCTCACCACAACCACCGCCTTCCGGGTTTAAGTGATTCTCCTGCATCAGTCGCCCGAGTAGTTGGGACCACAGGCACACGCCACCATGCCCGGCTAATTTTTATATTTTTAGTAGAGACGGGGTTTCACTATGTTGGCCAGCGTGGTCACAAACTCCTGACCTCGTGATCCACCCATCTCGGCCTCCCAGAGTGCTGGGATTACAGGTGTGAGCCACCATGCCTGGCTGCTAACACTTATTTAGTGCCTACTGTGTACCAGACATTACTCAAGTATTTCACATATATTAACCTACTTAATCCTTATAACAATGTTATAAAGAAATAGGTGTTATTATCCTGTTTTGCAGATTTGAAAATCAAGGTGCTAGAGAGGTAAAGTAACATTCCTAAGATTCTTACGTTTATTTAATAATAAGTAGCAACGATAGGATTTGAACCCAGGCTGGCTGCCTTTCATCTATACTGTTTTTGTTTTGTTTTGTTTGTCTTGGTGGGGTGTGGTGGCTCATGCCTGTAATCCCAGCACTTCGGGAGGCCAAGGCAGGTGGATCACTTGGGCTCAGGAGTTTGAGACTAGCCTGGGCAACATGGCAAAATCCTATCTCTGCTAAAAAAATACAAAAATTAGGCCGGGTGCAGTGGCTCACGCCTGTAATCCCAGCACTTTGGGAGGCCAAGGAGGGTGGATCACCAGAGGTCAGGGGTTTGAGACCAGCCTGGCCAACATGATGAAACCCTGTCTCTACTAAAAATACAAAAAATTAGCCTGGCGTGGTGGTGAGTGCCTGTAATCCCAGCTACTTGGGAGTCTGAGGCAGGAGAATCGCTTGAACCCGGGAGGTGGAGGTTGCAGTGAGCCGAGATCCTGCCATTGTGCTCCAGCCTGGGCAACAGTGCGAGATTCTGTCAAAAAACAAAAAAAATAAGCTGGATGTGATGGTGTGCACCTGTAGTTCCAGCTACTTGGGAGACTGAGGTGGGAGGATCACTTGAGCCTAGGAGATCGAGGCAGCAGTGAGCTGAGATCATGCCACTGCTTTCCAACCTGGGCAACAGAGTGAGATCCTGTCTCAGAAAGAAAAAAAAAAGAGACAAGCTCTTGCTCTGTTGCCCAGGCAGGAGTGTAGTAGCGTGATCATAGCTCACTGCAGCTGTAAACTCCTGGGCTCAAGCGATTCTGCTGCCACTGCCTCTTGATTAGGTGGGACCACAGGCATGCACCACCACACGTAGCTAATTTTATTTATTTATTTTTTTATTTTTCATTTTTATTTATTTTTGTTTTTTTGAGTTGAAGTCTCACTCTGTTGCCCAGGCCGGAGTACAGTGGCACAGTCTTGGCTCACTGCAACGTCTGCTTCCAGGATCAAGCAATTCTCATGCCTCAGCCTCCAAAGTAGCTGAGATTACAGGTACCCACCATAATGCCTGGCTAATTTTTGTATTTTTAGTAGAGACAAGGTTTCACCTTGTTGGCCAGGCTGGTCTCAAACTCCTGACCTCAAGTGATCCGCCTCCCCCAGCTACCCAAAGTGCTGGGATTATAGGTGTGAGCCACCATGCCTGGGTAACACCCAACTAATTTTAAATATATATTTTGTAGAGATGGGGTCTTGCTGTGTTGCCCAGGCTGGTCTCAAATTCCTGGGCTCAAGTGATCCTCTGGCCTGAGCCTCCCAAAGTGCTGGAATTGCAGGCATGAACTGCTGCACCCAACCTCATCTGTGCTCTAAATTATGTGCTGTATTGACTCTCAAGCATGATGACCATTGGTGGTTTCTGTACCATTTCCTGTTACTTTACTGAAACACACCTATTCCATTAACTTCTTGGGTTAAGTCTAGAAAGTAAGTTTACTTGTAAACCACATTTCTTATCCCCAATAAGTATTTTTTTTAAGATTATTGAAGTTTATTATTACTACCCTATGATGTGAAAGTGTCATTTGCTTAATCTTTTTAATTTTTTATTCTCAACCTCATCTTACTGAAGAGGATAAAACTCTTTTACCATAGTCTTAAAACGTGGAATTCTCGGCCAGGTGCAATGGCTCACGCCTGTAATCCCATCAGTTTGGGAGGCCAAGGCAGGTGGATCATATGAGGTCAGGAGTTCAAGACCAGCCTGGCCAACATGGTGAAACCCCATCTCTACTAAAAATACAAAAATTATCCGGGTATGGTGGTGCGTGCCTGTAGGCCCAGCTACTCAGGAGGCTGAGGCAGGAGAATTGCTTGAACCCAAGAGGCAGAGGTTGCAGTGAGCCGAGATCGCTGCCACTGCGCTCCAGCCTGGGTGACAGCAAAACTCCGTCTGAAAAAAAAAATGTGGAATTCTTTTCTGCAAATGTTCTCTAATAGTATACCTTCTTCAGCCTGTCGATATATGTATGCTTTTATTTTATAAGTAATACACATTGATTGTATTGGAAATTATAGAAAAGATTATATTGGATTGTTTAGAAAATATTTTTAAATGTGAAGAAAAATATAAAAATTACTCCCTTGTTCCACTTTCCCCACTTTCAAGTCAGACTATGTTGTTTTCATAGTTAGTAGCTAGCAGTCTACCCCACTAGATTATATGCTTCACAGAGGGAAGGGACCCTCAAGACTTCACTGGATGAGTAGCACCCAGTACCTTGCTTGCTGCCTGGTTTGTGATGGGCATACTGTAAGAAAAAAAAAATCTGAATGACAAAATGTTTTTCCATAATACCAGACTTCCTCTTGAAAAGATGGGTCATAATGTTGTAGTCTTACATGCTTACGTAGACAGTCAAAGCAAGAATACTCAATAAATGGCTATTTACCACTTGAAAGAAAGATCAAGTAATTATTTACAGAAAATGATGTGTCTACACAACAGGGATTTTTGAATTTCTCCTTATTTACCATATCTGATCTTATTGCTTCCTAGCTGAGTTTCAACAGGGCATCTGTATTTAAAGTCCCAAATGGTCTGTGAGCTTTTTCTCAGGAAAATTCCAGGCTAAGGCTCTGGTCCTTTCTAGAGTATCATTTTCTAACTTCTTTGGAAACTCCTTAAAGCAGATTTCCATTCCTGGGGCCCATGATTCCACATTGGTGGGCACGGAGATGGGAGAGGATGTGGTTATTCTTCAGAAAAGCCACACACTTCAGGCTAACAGTAAATAGCACCAGTGAACAGAGCAGTTTCTTCATGCGCTGTCCAAACCAACATTAGGCTCTCTCCTTGTATTTCCCTTGGATTTTCTGTGTAATCCTGCATTACAGAATTTTTCTTTCATTTTAATTATAAATGTCAGTATATGTTTCTTAAATATTAAGAATTATAACATTATTACACCTGAAAGTTTAACCAAAAATATTGTCAAATATGTAATCATTGCTCTAAAAAAATTTGTTTTAAGTAATTTGAATTAGGACACAGAAGGTCCATACATTGCATTTCCTTGCTCGTTTTGTTTTGTTTTTATTGGAGGCAGAGTCTTGCTCTGTTGCCCAGGCTGAAGTACAGTGGAGTGATAACCTTTGCTTCCCGGGTTCAAGTGATTCTCCTGCCTCAGCCTCCCAAGTAGCTGGGACTACAGGCACACGCTGCCACACCAGGCTAATTTTTGTATTTTTAGTAGGGACGATGTTTCACCATGTTGGCCAGGCTGGTCTCAAACTCCTGACCTCAAGTGATCCTCCTGCCTCCGCCTTCACCTCCCAAAGTGCTGGGATTATAGGTGTGAGCCATTGCACCCGGCCAACAATTGCTTATTTTTAAAGTCTCTTAGTATGTAGGTTTTCTGTCTCATCTTTGCCCCCAGCTTATATTTTGAAGAACCAACTTACTTGTCCTGAAAAGTTTAGATTTTGCTGATTGTTTCCTGCATATGTCATAAACTAGTTGTTAGTTGGCCGGGCGCGGTGTCTCACGCTTGTAATCCCAGCACTTTGGGAGGCCGAAGCGGGCAGATCGCGAGGTCAGGAGATCGAGACCACAGTGAAACCCCCCGTCTCTACTAAAAGTGCAAAAAATTAGCCGGGCGAGCCTGTAGTCCCAGCTACTCGGAGAGGCTGAGGCAGGAGAATGGCGTGAACCTGGGAGGCGGAGCTTGCAGTGAGCCGAGATTGCACCACTGCACTCCAGCCTGGGCGACAGAGCGAGACTCCGTCTCAAAAAAAAAAAAAATAGTTGTTAGGTCTAAAGGCTTGATCAGATTCCGTATTGAATTTTTGGTAAGAATGCTTCATTGGTGGGGGTATGTAATTCTGTTAGGAAACACATGCCTGCTTGTCTTTTTGATAGTCATTGCCCAGGTCTATTATTAATTAGGTCAGTGGTGCTCATGGTGGGTCACAGACCCCTGAGAGTCTCCCCAGGACAATTTCAAGGGGTACATAACATAAGGTCAAAGCTTATAATACTAAGATATTTGCCTTTTTCACTGTATTGAGAGTTTTATTGATGGAGTAAAAGCAGTGATGGGTAAAACTGCCAGAACCTTACCATGAATCAAGTGAAAATTGGAATTTTGGAAAACTTGCCTTTAACACCAGTAGCACTACAGCTTCCTGATACTTTCCTAATGAAATCAATAGTGTTGATATTAAAATTTTTTTTTTTTTTTGAGACGGAGTTTTGCTCTTGTTGCCCAGGCTAGAGTGCAGTGGCGTGATCTCCACTCACTGCAACCCCCACCTCCCAGGTTCAAGTGATTCTCCTGCCTTAGCCTCCCAAGTAGCTAGGAGTACAGGCATGAGCCACCACACCCAGCTAATTTTTGTGCTTTTGGTAGAGACAGGGTTTCACCATGTTGACCAGGCTGGTCATGAACTCCTGACCTCAGGTGATCCACCCGCCTCGGCCTCCCAAAGTGCTGGGATTACAGGCATGAGCCACTGTGCCAGGCCAAAAGTGATTTTATTTAGACAGTGTATAATGAGATGTGTCAGTGTTTCGAAGATCTGCATAACCTGTATTTTTGGAATGACCAATGCATAGTATTACAAAATAATGCATGAATGAAAGATCTAACATGGTAGAAAAGGTTTGTTTATGAGGTTTCAGAGTCTACATTACAGTTAACCTTTAGGAAACTACTTCTCATCCAATTTTTGTGTCCTCATCCTCAAGAATGTCCGCAGTTATCTAAAAGGCTATTAAAATACTCCTTCCCATAAAGAACTACAATAATCAAGACAGTGTATGATACCATGATAGACATATTAATCAATAAAATTGAAATAAGAGGCCAGGCACAGTGGCTCATGCCTGTAATTCCAGCACTTTGGGAGGCAGAGGTGGGTGGAACACTTGAGGTCAGGAGTTTGAGACCAGCCTGGACAACATGGTGAAACTCCATCTCTACTAAAAACACAAAAATTAGCTGGGCGTGATGGCTCATGCCTGTAATCCCAGCTACTTGGGAGGCTGAGGCAGAATTGCAGACTGTGTCTCAAAAAAAAAAAAAACCTAATTTTAAAATGGCCTGAGGATCTGAATAGATAATTCTCCATGTATACACTGGATATGTATATATCCATCCAATGGAATATTGTTTAACAAAAAAGAATGAAGTACTGATATTAAGAGTCTTTCAATTCTGTAGCTACTACATTATAATACGCTGCAATGCAAAATGGATCTAAATAGACTTGGACTGTCATTCTTACCCTGCCACTTACTCCATGAGTGACTGGCTTACTGAGCAACTGTTTCTGACAATACTTAATGGTGGTCTTGTGAAAGCGGAATGAGTTAAATATTGGGCACGTGGAGGTCTCAAGTATTGGGTCCCTCCTTGCTACCTTTTTAATTTGGGAATTCCAACGAAGACAGGAGGACATGATGGGAAATAGAAAACATTCTGAGAGTGATTTTTTTTTCTATGAAGGAATTTTTCTTGTAGCTTCTTCCATTAGTACTCTAATTAAAGTATGACCACACGCTTAAGATCTTTGTAGATGTGTGTAATGTGCATCAGAGCGCCTAAGTCTGACCCATCTCAACATTTGAAGGCACTTTTGGGTTACTCTTTAAGAGTGAGACTAGGGCCGGGCGCGGTGGCTCACGCCTGTAATCCCAGCACCTTGGGAGGCCGAGACGGGCGGATCACGAGGTCAGGAGATCGAGACCACCCTGGCTAACACGGTGAAACCCCGTCTCTACTAAAAATACAAAAAATTAGCCGGGCGTGTTGGCGGGCGCCTGTAGTCCCAGCTACTCGGGAGGCTGAGGCAGGAGAATGGCGTGAACCCGGGAGGCGGAGCTTGCAGTGAGCCGAGATTGCGCCACTGCACTCCAGCCTGGGTGACAGAGCGAGACTCTGTCTCAAAAAAAAAAAAAAAAGAGTGAGACTAGGGGAAAAAGGCTGAAAGTTGGGGCAGGATGGTACAAGGTATTAATAAAAAGTGGCCACAAGCACCAAATGTAAAACTAAAGTAATCATACAAGTGTTCAACTACATACAAATGCAAATGTAAGAAGACTAATGAGGCCAGGCATGTTGGCTCATGCCTGTAACCCCAGCATTTAGGGGGACTGAGGCTGGAGGATCGCTTGAGACCAGGAGTTCCAGATCAGCCTGGGCAACATTGAGGCCTCATCTCAACAAAAAAGTTAAAAAAAAAAAAAAAAAGTCAAAGTGATGGAAAACGTGGGAAGAGTTGCAAGTACAGAGAATAATCCAAGTTGTCAATAAATTGTCAATAGTTTGTAAGCTATATGAGAGTGAATACTTGTATTTTATTCAGTATTATACACCTAGCGTGATGACTGGCACAAAGTAAATGCATGTTTTCTGGATTAATGAGATACCATAGCTTTTTGTGTTTTGGGGGTTTTTGTTTTGTTTTGAGACAGGGTCTCACTCTCGCCCAGGCTGGAGTGCAGTGGTGTGATCTTGGCTCACTGCAATCTGTGCTTCCCAGGCTCAAATGATCCTCCCACTTGAGCCTCCCAAATAGCTGGGACCACAGGCGCCCACCACCACACCCAGCTGATATTTTTCTATTTTTCTGTAGTGATGGGGTTTCATTTTGTTGCCCAGGCTGGACTTAAAACTCCTGGGCTCAAGCAGTATACCCACCTTGGCCTCCCAAAGTGTTGAGATTGCAGGTGTGAGCCACCATGACCGGCCACAGTAACTGTTTAATAAAGGTTCTAGAATAAAAACGCTAGAAGGAAGGAAATAACCCACTAAATGCCACATTTTTGTGATTCTTCAAGTAAAGAAAGAAAAGGTTTACAGGGAACAGATTGACATCAAAATTCTCATATAGTAGGCCAGGCACGGCGGCTCACACCTGTAATTCCAGCACTTTGGGAGGCTGAGGTGGGAGGTTCGCTTAAGCCCAGGAGTTCGAGACCAGCCTGGGCAACAGTGACACCTTGTCTCTACCAAAAAAAAAAAAAAATTAGCCAGGCGTGGTGGCACACACCTGTATTCCCAGCTACTCTGGAGTCTGAGGTAGGAGGATTGGTTCAGCCTGGGAGGCAGAGTTTGCAGTAAGCCGTGTTTGTGCCACTGCACTCCACCCTGGGCGACAGAGTGAGACCCTGTCTCAAAAAAAAAAAAAATTATTATCTCCTGTATCTAAGAGGCAGCAAAACAATATTGTTAGAGGAAAGAGGGAGAAAGTAGAATCCAGTCATGTGCTGACATTCACAGAAAGTCTACTTCCCATGCTTTTTCTTGGAAAATGTTAAGGATATCTTCAAAGAAAAAGAATCTAAGAAGACACAAGGTAAAAACAGGCACAGAAGTAAACAATGGTGTATGAAATACACAAATTTAAATGCTTAGTGACAAATGTTTTTATTTTTTTGTTTGTTTGTTTGTTATTTTATAGATGAGGTCTCACTGTGTTACCCAGGCTGGTCTTGAACTGACTTCAAGCAATCCTCAGTGCCTCAGCCTCACAAAGTGCTGGGATTACCAGTGCGAGCCACTGCACCTGGTCACAAATGTTTTTTGAAAAATGTAAACTAAAATAAGATTTTTAAAAATATTGAAAGGGATTCAGGGGAAGAGAGTAAAAGCACATTAAAGGTTTCATTTCTATTTGGGAAAAATTATTGATATTTTTGACATTGAAAGGTAATTCTAAATATGGGTAACACTTGCTATCCTCGCTTTCACCATGTGAGCTCAGGAACTACATAGATTAACGTACATTTTCACACAGACTCGTGGCATCCAGAGTTTAGAAACCAAATAGGTTGGGATAATACAGTATTCTTTGCTATTCAAACCTTAGACCCAAGTAGATTATGGTAACAGGTTACTTTTTTTTAATATTTAAAGGAAATAAATAGAATATAAAAACAATACACTTCTTGGCCATTAGAAGGAAATAAAGTTTGAGGGGAAGGAGAGGATTTTTACAAAGTAATCCACTAGGGCCAGGAGTGGTGGCTCACGCCTGTAATCCCAGCTACTTGGGAGGCTGAGGCAGTAGGATAATTTGAGCATGGGAGTTCAGGAGGTGCCTAACAACATGGCAAGATGCTGTCTCAAACACACACACACACACACACACACACACACTAACAAGAAGACCAGGCCCCAGGTCCCTTTCATCTTCATTCATTCATAATTTAGTCTAAAATCCATTAGGTTTCAGACCAAATCATAGGTGTTCATGTTGGGAGGCAACAGTGACCTGGTGGGGAGTGTCAGCAAAACAGGGTGAGGATAGTGCTTGTGTGTTGCGTAAAGAGGGGAGTGGGGTTGATGTCAGCAGCGACAGGAGATTAGTTATATGCAGAGGGGTTGATCAAATAAGGAAATATATTGAGGACAATGGAAGTGCCTCTCTGTTGGAGATGGGGTTGTAAATATGTAAAAGGGAGGAAACTAGAATAAATCCTGAAATGTAGGTTTGGAATTGGAATTACTGGCATGAATTCATGGTTCCCAAAATATCAAAATGTATTCAGTATGGTAGTAATACTGAAAAAAAAATGTAGAGAGATATACCTATGGCTGTGGATGTATGTATGCATAGAGGACCTGGAAGCAGCAACGCTGTAATAACATGAGTATACCCAGCTCCCAGATCTTGGTTTCTAAATACCATTCTTCACTAAAAGGAACCAGGACTCGGAGAAACACCTGACTCCAGGACTGGGGCAGGAATGGTACTCTAGAAGCTCTTGCTGTGCCAAAAAAAAAAGAAGTGCTCAAAGAACAATGAGGACATGTCAAATGGATCCAGAAGACATCTTGAAGGGCTTCCTGCAGGCTAACCTTGTGACAATTTGAACATCTAAAATAAATCATGGCCAGGCGCGGTGGCTCACACCTATAATCCCAGCACTTTAAGAGGGTAAAGTGGTTGAGCTTTAGACCAAGAGCTCAGGACTAGCCTGGGCAACATAGTGAAACCCGCGTCTCTACAACAAAATTAAAAAATAGCTGGGCATGTCATGTAGTCCCAACTACTCAGGAGGCTGAGGCAGAAGGATTGCTGGAGCCCAAGAAATTGAGGCTGCAGTGAGCCGAGATCACGCCACTGCGCTCCAGTGAGCAACAAAGCGAGACCCTGTCTCAAAAAAACACACACACAAAAACATGAAAATATCAGATGTGCACCCATAAAAAAGGATGAGTTCACGTCCTTTGCAGGGACATGGATGAAGCTGGAAACCATCATTCTCAGCAAACACAAGAACAGAAAACCAAACACCACATGTTCTCACTCATAAGCGGGAGTTGAACAATGAGAACACATGGACACAGGGAGGGGAACATCACACACCAGGGCCTGTCAGGGAGTTGGGGGCTAGAGGAAGGATAGCATGAGTGAAGCAAACCACCATGGCACACGTATAACTATGTAACCTGCACGTTCTGCACATGTATCCCAGAACTTAAAGTGTAATTTAAAAATAAATAAATAAAATGTCAGATGTAATCCATTGAACAAAACGGGAATTTGTGAGTCCATGCTGATTAAAATAAAAGAATAAACAGAGACAGCCAGGTGCGGTGGCTCACTCCTGTAATCCCAACACTTTGGGAGGCCAAGGTGGATCGCTTCGAGCTCAGGAGTTCAAGACCAGCGTGGGCAGCATGGCAAAACCCTGTCTCTACAAAAATTACAAAAATTATCCAGGCATTGGTGGCGTGCGCCTGTAGTCCTAGCTACACAGGAGGCTGAAGCTGAAGAATCGCTTAAGCCTGGGAAGCGGAGGTTGCAGGGAGCTGAGATTGTGCCACTGCACTCCAGCCTGGGGGATAGTGAGACCCTGTCTCAAAAAAAAAAAAAAAAAGAAATGGAGAAACTTCTCTTTATAGTCGAGTACCAACAGATGAATGTAGTCAGAATAATTATATTAGAAAATCACCACTTGGCAATCACCATAGCAAAAATCCAGCCAAGAAACATCAATTGCTAAAACTAGTGTATGAAAGTTTGATGAGGAACAGACCATTTACATAGTCTTAAAGTCCTCCCTGCAAAATGCTTCCTGATGATTACAAAAGGAAAAACTACATTGGAGAAACCTGGGAGACACTACCTCATTCAAGTTACCACAGTTAATCACAGTTCACATAACCAGTGCTGGGACAAATCAAAATTGTATAACATTTGATACAATGCAATAAGAACATAGCTTCGCTTCTGTGATATTCTTCATAAAAATGCATAATGTGAATCTAATCATGAGGAAACATCAGACAACATAGTTCCCATAATGTTCTTTTATGGCAATTTTTTTTTTCTGATCTAGGATTCAGTCCGGATGGATGTAGCTCCTGAATAGAAATTAAGGGATATTCTTCACAATAATTGGTCAGTAATCTTCAAAAGTCAAGTTCGTGAAAATCAAGGAAATACATAGAGCCGTTTCAGGTTGAAGGAGCCTAAAAGAGACATGACAACTAAATGCAATGTGAGATCTTAGCTAAACTATATCTGGTTTTCCTTTTTGAGTTTTGTTTTGTTTTGAGACAGAGTCTTGTTGTATTGCCCAGGCTAGAGGGCGGTGGCATTATCTTGACTCACTGCAATTTCCGCCTCCCAGGTTCAAGGGATTCTCTTGCCTCAGCCTCCAGAGTAGCTGGGATTACAGGCCCACGCCACTATGCCCAGCTATTCTTTTTGTATTTTTAGTAGAGACAGGATTTCGCCATGTTGGCCAGGTTGGTCTCTAACTCCTGGCCTCAAGTGATCTGCCTGCCTCGGCCTCCCAAAGTGCTGGGATTGCAAGTGTGAGCCACCATTCCCGGCTTTTGGGATTCTTTTTGAGACAGGGTCTCACTCTGTCACCCAGGCTGGAGTGCAATGGCACAATCACAGCTCGCTGCAAACGTGACCTCCTGGGCTCAAGTGATCCTTCCACCTTGGCCTCCTGAGTAGCTGGAGCTACAGTCATACACCACCATGCCCAGCTAATTATTACTTTTTTTTTTTGGTAGAGGGAGGGTGGGGTGTGGGGTCAGGGGGAATGGGGATGGGGTTGGGGGATATTCTCACTGTGTTGCCCAAACTGGTCTTGAATTCCTGAACTCAAGCGATCCTCCTACCTCGGCCTCCCCAAGTGCTGGGATTACAGACATGAGCCACCACACCCAGCCCCATGTCTGGTTTTAAACTAAGCTTAGTAGTTTGTTATAGAGCACAGAGCATTAACACGTAGATAATCTAACTCATGAACATAGATACGAAACCCTTGAACAAAAAGATTAACAACTAGAACCCAACAATTCATGAAAATAATAACTACATCACAAACAAAATATACCTGAGGAATAGAAGGTTAGTTTAATATGTGACCATCATTGATAATGAACAGCAATAACAGAATAAGGAAGAAAATCTCATGATTACCTCAGTAAATACAGAGAAATCTGGTCACACTCTCCACTCATGATTACAACTCTTCAGTACTATGACTGCAAACATCATACTTAATGGTGAATTATCCAAAGCTTTCTCTCTGAGTTAAGGAATTAGCTATCTCCACTTCTATTCACTATTTTACTATGTTCACTATTTTTCACTATATTCACTATTTTTCACTATTTTCACTATTTTACTGGTAGTCCTCACTAGTAAAGAAGGTAAGAAGACTCAGAAAAAAATTAAACTAATTTTGTTGCAGACAACTTGAATGTGTTTATAGAAAATCCAAAGAACCTATGTAAAAATTAGACTTAAGTAAGTCAAGTTAGGCCATATGCAGGGGCTCACACCTGTAATCTTAGCACTTTGGAAGGGCGAGGTGGAAGGATTGCTCGAGCCCATGAGTTCGAGACTAGCCTGGGCAACATAGCGATACCCTGTCTCTATTTAAATAAAAGTTAAAAAATTAAAGAGTAAGTCAGGTTAGAAAGGTTCCTGGATAGACAACCAATATATGACAAATAACTGTATTTTTACTTACCAGCATCAAATACAAAATGAAACTTTTAAAAGACCCTATTGATTAGGAGAAAGTGAAGGACTTGGGAGAGCCTCACTGACAAATAGAGCAAGTTTACAGGATTTAAGTCCTGCAGAACCACCACTGAGGTGACTTGGAGAGATACCTCTGTAAATACATCACAAATATCAAATACCTGCAAGAGAGGACGTCTCTGCTTGCCAGGATTCCTTATCCAGGTGTCAAAGAATGAATATTCTTAGTATCTTTGTGTAGCCTGAGAATATATGTGGGTTTTTTTTTTAACCATTTAGACATAAGTTGGGGTGCATACTATGGATTCTTCAACACCTTGGTTTTTTTGACTTACCAGTCATATATCTGGAGAGAAATCCATTTTAGCAAAAAGTATATCTACTATATTCTTTCTTTTTAATTTTTTTTTCTTTTTTCGAGACGTTGTCTTCGCTCTGTTGCCCAGGCTGGAGTGCAGTGGCGCGATCTCGGCTCACTGCAAGCTCCGCCTCCCGGGTTCACGCCATTCTTCTGCCTCAGTTTCCCGAGTAGCTGGGACTATAGGCGCCCGCCACCACGCCCGGCTAATTGTATTTTTAGCAGAGATGGGGTTTCACCATGTTAGCCAGGATGGTCTCGATCTCCTGACCTCGTGATCCGCCCGCCTCAGCCTCCCAAAGTGCTGGGATTACAGGGGTGAGCCGACGCGCCCGGCCTCTTTTTAATTTTTTAAACTTGCAGAAGAGTTGCAAGAATAGTGCTCTTTAGTGGGCCTTCACTCAGATTCACCAACTGCTGGCGTGTGGGTGCACTGGCTTTATAGTATGTGCTTTATCACTCCCCTTCCTCTCCGTTCTCCGGTCCCTGTGTGCTTCCTGAACCGTTTGAAAATAGGTTGCATATATCATGCCCCTGTGCCCCGAAAAACTTCAGTGTGTATTTTCTAAGAACAAGGGCATGCCCTTGCATAAACACAGTACAGTCTTATCAAATTCAGAAGATTCAACATTAATAGAAAAAACTATCTGCATATTATCCATATTCATATTTCATCAATTGTTCCCATAATGTTCTTTTATGGCAGTTTTTTTTTCTGATCTGGTATTCAGTCCGGATAGATCTAGCTCCTGAATAGAAGTGGAAGTCCTCGAAATTCCCTCAGGGCTCCTAGGTGTGGTGTAGTCGCTGGGAAGGGGGAATGAGTGCCCAGAGCAGGCAGGGTTGCCGCAGTGTCCACTAACTCAGTGGTGGTAAATCTTTTGTGCACGTGTGTGTGTGTGTGTGTGTGTAATATATATATACACAAGAGAAACTGAGTGATGGAAGAAGGAAGAGAGGTTATATGTGTAGTTCATTCTCTGGAGCCTAATCTTTCTAAAACATTTCAGACAACCCAGTAACAGTGTCTCATGGCAACATGATAGAATCTTGAAGGTGAATGTTAAGGATTATGATGTATGGAAAATCCAAGCTGGAGTGGTGCCTGATACAGGTGAAAATAAATTTGCAGCTACTGGAAGAGAGAGGAGCATATCAATTGTTTAAAACAAAAAGCCAGCGTTAACAGGCTCAGAGAAATGAAGTTGAAAGGAATAGATGTAGCTCCTGAATAGAAGCGAAAGTCCAACGTGGTTCCATTAAAATGGCTTCTCAGCGGTCTCTCCCTGCAGATGACTTCGGTATCTACTACGTCCTGTGAGCCTTGATCTACTACAGCTTTCTAGATAAGCCCAGTGATGGGAAGGTCAAGCTCAGGGGAGTCAGAGGACACACGCTGCATTCAGGAGGGTTCTCCCAGGTGTGACCCATGGGAGGTCCCCCGAAAGGAAGGAAGATTGTACCTAATATCTTGGCAATAAATACATGTCCTTCCTAAAGGGTGACAGTCTAGAACCTCCTGTGGTATCAGTGAGTAAAAGTGAAAATGACCATTCTTATAACAGTGAACACTTTTCAAACTGGCATAACCGTACTTCAAAGTATGTATGAGGTGAGGTCACTGTCTCATGGATCCCCAACTTTAGATACAATATATGGAAAGAAAAATCTGAGAGGACATAGATACCAGGCTGCCTGGCACAATACAAAAAATTATAAGAGGAAGCTCTGTGCAGGGAGAGGAGATCCCCTTCGGAACCCTCAGTGTTCTCTCTGTGCAGGCAGGTCTGGCCAATTCACATGAACACTCTAATCCTGTAGCTTACTGGGAAGGACATCCTAGACCAGTCACTTAAAAAAATTTTTAAAGTGTCATTTATTGATGAACCTGTGTCAAGTACCTTGCATGATACCTGCATAATCCTCACAACCATCCTATAAGGCAGATGATATTATTCCTCTTTTATAGATGAGAAACAGACCTAGAATCCCAGATCCTATAACTAGTAAATGGCATAGTTGGGATTTAAACTAAGGTCTATATTTTTACAAAGTCTGTGCTCTTTCTCCTCTCCGTGTATATATGTGTGTGTGTGTGTTTATATGTATATAGCTATATACATACACATATACACATATGTGTGCTCTTAAGATATATATATTCATTCTCTTAATGTGTATATATTATGCCTTCAATATATATGCCATACATACATATATACACAAATATATACATATATACATCACATATATATAGACAATCTTAATATATATAGACAATCTTAATATTTATAAATCCAAGTATCTTAATGGATAGATATGTTGGGAGAGAGGGAGGGAATTAAACAGACAGGTGGATATTCCTTTTTTTACATATACCACCACACACCCCATGATTAAATGACTAAATCATTTAAACCTGACATCTCACCTGTAAAATGGGATGTAAAAATAATTGTTCCTACCTTACACAATTGTTGAAAGATTTAATGGGAAAATGCATGTTAAGTATTTAAATAGTGCCAGGCTCACTACCTGATAGCTATTGTTTTATTAACTATTAATAATCATAATAATTTAATTGCTTGCCCAGCAAGTTGTCAGTTGTCTTGCTTTAATTTTAGAAAGAAATTTTTATCTGTCTTATTTGGCTTCAGGTACTTGTTCACAATTCTGGTCTACGTAATGTAATTTTGTTTTTAATTTAATTTAATTTATTTATGTAATAGTGACAAGATCTCACTATGTTACCCTGGCTGGTCTCAAACTCCTGGCCTCAAGCAATCCTCCCACCTCGGCCTCCCAAAGGGCTGGGATTACAGGTGTGAGCCACTGTGCTCCGCCATAATACAATTTTAGACTCCAAGTTCCAATACTTCCTGTCCTTGTTAGGGAATGTGTTTGGAGGAAGTCTTATTAAGAACTCTTCTTTATTTCATATTAAGAGAGGCTTATTGTCATTTTTACATATTTTGTTCTCTCAAAACCCTTTCTTCCTATGTGGCACCAACACAGTGCAGAGTGCACAGATTACTATGATACCCTTCCAGTTAAGGAGGCTGATGGGAACCAGCCCCGTTTTCAGGGCGTCACTGGCTTGCGGAACTTGGGCAACACATGCTACATGAATGCCATCTTACAGTGTCTCTGCAGCGTCTTGCCGCTGGTGGAATACTTTCTCTCCGGGAAGTATATCACCGCTCTTCAAAAGTAAGACCATTTGCATTCCCTGCAGCCCAGCCCCCACCCCCACTTCCCCACAGGTGATGTCAGAGAGGGAACTCTGGAATCCCTATTAAGAGATAAACAAACAAGTCAGTAGAGGTTGTAGCTTCCCAGATAACGTGCTAGAGTAAGTAAAAGTGGGAAGGGCAACCAAGAAATGAATGCAGCTCCTTTTTTGTTTTATTGTCGTTGTTGAGACAGGGTCTCGTTCTGTTGCCCAGGCTGGAGTGCAGTGGTGCGATCTTGGCTCCCTGCAACCTCTATTCTCCGGTGCAAGTGACTCTCCTGCCTCAGCCTCCTGAGTAGCTGGGATTACAGGCATGTGCCACCGTGCCTGGCTAATTTTTTTTGTATTTTTGTGTTTTTTTGTATTTTTAGTAGAGACGGGGTTTCACCGTGTTGGCCAGGCTGGTCTCAAGCTCCTGACCTCAAGTGATCCACCCCTCCCAACCTACCACCTCGGCCCCGCAAAGTGCCGGAATTATAGGTGTGAGCCACTGAGCCTGGCCTCCTTTTTTTTCTTTTAGACAGAGTCTTGTTCTGTCACTCAAGTTGGGGTGAAGTAGTGGTATGATCACAGCTCACTGCAGCCTCAACCTTCTGGGGGCTCAAGCTATCCTCCTGCATTGGCCTCCCAAAGTGCTGGGGTTACAGGCATGAGACACCACGCTCTTCCATTTTGAGACTAATTTCCCAGGCTTGGGTGATTAGGTGGCTTCTTTTCATTAAATCAGCCAGAAACATATCCGTTTCTTCTTCCAAGTGATTGCAGTGAAGTTGCCACTGCTTTTGCCTACCTGATGACAGACATGTGGCTGGGAGACTCAGACTGTGTCTCACCAGAAATATTCCGGTCAGCTCTTGGCAACCTCTACCCAGCATTTACGAAAAAGACGCAACAAGATGCTCAGGAATTCTTGATTTATGTCCTAAATGAACTTCATGAAGCTCTAAAAAAGGTAAGTAGAATTAATGACCTTGAAATGGGATAGTCCTGCACCTTTATCAGCAACTTCATTTTTCATTCTTTTACTTGTTCAATTAATATTGTCTACTTTGTGCCAAGCACTGTGCTAGGTGTCCCATGGAGGACATCCTAGTTAGTATTTGAATGTAGCTGTATTTACCAAACTTACTTGTCATCAGAATCATCTGGGAAGATTTTACGACACAGATTTTAAGGCACATACTCCAAGGGTAATGAATTAGAATGTCTTTTGGGAAAGCTTACTTGGCATTTCCAGTGGTCAGCCAGGCGTGGGAAACACTAATCTAGTTTTCTTTGTAAATAAAGGCTGAATGGACTAGTTTTTAAAAGTGCAAAATATCTTCCTCATGAGAAATAACATATAGAACTTTATAGCTTAAATTTTCTTGGGACCTACAAATCCATGAAAATATTAAGCTTGATATTAGATTAAGCAACAGATCTACGCACTACAAAGTTTCATCCTCATACCAAACATGCCTAACCCGAGTTCATCACCGAATTAGGACATACATTTCATTAAACATGTTGGGTATGGTGGTGCATGCCTATAATCCCAGCTACTCAGGAGGCTGAGACTGGAGAATCACTTGAACCTGGGAGGCAGAGACTGCAGATGAGCCGAGATCGTGCCACTGCATTCCAGCCTGGGCAACAGAGCAAGACTCCGTCTCAAAAAAAAAAAAAAAAATTTAATTTAATTTAAAATAAATTAAAAAAAACACAATACCATTCACATCAGCACCCTCAAAAATGAAATACTTAGTTATAAAATTAACAAAATATGTACAAGACCTATAGAAGGAAAACTAGAAAATTCTCATGAAAGAAATCCAAGAAGAACCTAAATAAACAGAGAGATATATTCTATATTCATGGATAAGAAGCTTCAATATTGTCAAGATGTCAGTTTTTCCCAACTTGATCTGTAAATACAATGCAATCCCAATCAAAATCCCAGCAACTTATTTTGTGGATATTGACAAAATGATTCTTTTTTTTTTTTTTGAGACGGAGTCTCGCTCTGTCGCCCAGGCTGGAGTGCAGTGGCACAATCTCGGCTCACTGCAAGCTCCGCCTCCCGGGTTCACGCCATTCTCCTGCCTCAGCCTCTCCGAGTAGCTGGGACTACAGGCGCCCGCCACCACGCCAGGCTAATTTTTTTTTTTTTGTATTTTTAGTAGAGACGGGGTTTCAACGTGGTCTCGATCTCCTGACCTCGTGATCCGCCCGCCTCGGCCCCCCAAAGTGCTGGGATTACAAGCGTGAGCCACAGCGCCCGGCCAGATATTGACAAAATGATTCCAAAGTTTATGGGGTGAGGTAAAAGATCCAGAGTAGCCAAAACTATACTGAAGGAAAACATAATTGGACTGACATTACCAAACTTCAAAACTTATTTTAAAACCAGAATAATCAAGACAATGTGGTATTGGTGAAAAAAAAAAATAGAAAAATAATGGTATAGACAAGAGAGCTCAGAAATGGACCCACAAAGATATAATCAACTGATCATTGACAAAGGAACAAAGGTAATACAATGGAGAAAAGATAACCTTTTTCAACAAATGGTGCTGGGACAACTGGATATCTACATGAAAAAAAAAAAAAAGAAGAATCCACACACAAACCTTACACCCTTCACAAAAATTAACTCAAAATGGATCACAGACCAAAATGTAAAACAGAAAATTACAAAACTCCTGGAAGATAACACTGGAGAAAATCTAGATAATCTTGTGTTTGGCAATGACTATTTAGCTACAACATCAAAGGCCTACTTTACAAAAGAATTGATAAGCTGGACTCCATTAAAGTCAAAATTTTCTGCTCTACAAACCACTGTCAAGAGAATAAAAAACAAGCCATGGAGGCCGGGCGTGGTGGCTCACGCTTGTAATCCCAGCACTTTGGGAGGCCGAGGCGGGCGGATCACGAGGTCAGGAGATCGAGACCACGTTGAAACCCCGTCTCTACTAAAAATACAAAAAAATTAGCCAGGCGTGGTGGCGGGCGCCTGTAGTCCCAGCTACTCGGAGAGGCTGAGGCAGGAGAATGGCGTGAACCCGGGAGGCGGAGCTTGCAGTGAGCCGAGATTGTGCCACTGCACTCCAGCCTGGGCGACAGAGTGAGACTCCGTCTCAAAAAAAAAAAAAAAAAAAAAAAAAGAAAAAAACAAGCCATGGAAAAAAAAAAAAAAAAAGACATCTGGTAAATAACTGCTATTGAAAATATACAAGAAATTTTGCCAGGCACAGTGGCTCATGCCTATAATCCAAGCACTTTGGGAGACTGAGGTGGGCAGATCACCTGAGCTCAGGAGTTCAAGACCAGCCTGGGCAACATGGTGAAAACCTGTCTCTACCAAAAAAAATAAGAATTAGCTGGGCGTGGTGGTGGGTGCCTGTAGTCTCAGCTACTCTGGAGGCTGAGGCAGGAGAATGGCTTGAACCAGGGAAGTGGAGGCTGCAAGAACCGAGATTTCACCACTGCACTCCAGCCTGGGTGACAAAGCAAGAGACTGAAGAAAAGAAGGGAGGGGAGGGGAGGGGGAGGGGAGGGGAGGGGAGGGGAGGGGAGGGGAGGGGAGGGGAGGAAGGGAAGGGAAGGGAAGGGAAGGGAAGGGAAGGGAAGGGAAGGGAAGGGAAGGGAAGGGAAGGGAAGGGAAGGGAAGGGAAGGGAAGGGAAGGGAAGGGAAGGGAAGTCAAGTCTTAAAACTCAACAATTAGAAAACCAACAACCTGGCCGGGCTCACGCCTGTAATCCCAAAACTTTGGGACACCGAGGCGGGTGGATCACAAGGTCAAGAGATCAGACCGTCCTGACCAACATGGTGAAACCCCATGTTTACTAAAAATCCAAAAAAAATTAGCTGGGCGTGGTGGCATGCACCTGTAGTCCCAGCTACTTGGGAGGCTGAGGCAGGAGAATTGCTTGAACCCGGGAGGTGGAGGTTGCAGTGAGCTGAGATCACATCACTGCACTCCAGCCTGGCAACAGAGTGAGACTCTGTCTCAAAAAAAAAAAAACAAAAAAAAAAAGAAAAAGAAAAGAAAAGAAAACCAACAACCCAATTTTTAAAATATGCCAAAGACCTTAACAGACCTTCACTGAAGTATCTTAGCACGGACTAGGGGGAGCAGGAATGTGGAGTTACTAAAGGTTATGGAGTTTCTGTTTGGATGATGAAGACGTTTTAGAAATAATGATGACTGTTGCACAACATTGTGAATAATTAATGCCAATGAATTGTATAATTAGAATTGCTAAAATGGCAAAGTTTTGTTATGCTGTATATATTTTATCAGAATTTAAAAACAATAACATAATATACCAAATATCATTGAATTGTATACTCTAAATGGGTGAATTATTGGCATGGGCATGTGAATTATATCTCTGTAAGGCCGTTCGAAAATATGTGCCCACAAAATGTAAAGATCCATACCTTTTTAGGTGAAAAATAATTATTTTTGGTGCTTTGGAAATACTGGCATTGTATTTACAGATTAAGTTGGGAAAAACTGACATCTTGACAATATTGAAGCTTCTTATCCATGAATATAGAATATATCTCTCTGTTTATTTAGGTTCTTCTTGGATTTCTTTCATGAGAATTTTCTAGTTTTCCTTCTATAGGTCTTGTACATATTTTGTTAATTTTATAACTAAGTATTTCATTTTTGAGGGTGCTGATGTGAATGGTATTGTGTTTTTTTAAATTTATTTTAAATTAAATTAAATTTTTTTTTTTTTTTTTGAGACGGAGTCTTGCTCTGTTGCCCAGGCTGGAATGCAGTGGCACAATCTCGGCTCACTGCAGTCTCTGCCTCCCAGGTTCAAGTGATTGTCCAGTCTCAGCCTCCTGAGTAGCTGGGATTATAGGCATGCACCACCATACCCAACTAGATTTGCATTTTCAGTAGAGACAGGGTTTCGTCATGTTGGCCAGGCTCGTCTTGAACTCCTGACCTCAGGTGATCCACCCGCCTTGGCCTCCCAAAGTGCTGGGATTACAGGCATGAGCCACCATGCCCAGCCATGTTTTTAATTTCGAATTCCATTTGTTCAAAGCTGATGTGTAAAATACTTTTTGTATATTAATCTTGTATCCTACAATCTTGCTATAATTGTTTATTATTTCTGAGAGTTTTTTTGTTGATTCCTTCAGATTTTCAACATACACAATCATGTCATCTGTAGACAAAGACAGTTTTATTTCTTACTTCCCTGTCTCTATAACTGTTATTTTCTTGTCTTTCTTATTGCATTAGCTAGCACTTCTAATACAATGTTGAAAAGTAGTGATGAGAGGGGACATCCTTGCCTTGCTCCTGACTGTAGTGGGAAAGCTTCTAGTTACTCACCATTAAGTATGATGTTACTGTAGATTATTTGTAGACATTCTTTATTAAGTTGAAGAAGTTCTCCTCTATTCTTAGTTTACTGAGAGTTTTTATCATGATGGGTATTGGATGTTGTCAGACACTTTTTCTGTGTCTGTTGATTTGGTTGTGTGTGTGATTTTTTTCCTTTAACCTAATTATGTGATAGATTTCTTTTTTTCTTTTTCTTTTTCTTTTTTTTTGAGACGGAGTCTCAGTCTGTCGCCTAGGCTGGAGTGCAGTGGTGTGATCTCGGCTCACTGCAGGCTCTGACTCTCGGGCTCACGCCATTCTCCTGCCTCAGCCTCCCATGTAGCTGGGACTACAGGCACCCACCAGCACGCCCAGCTAATTTTTTCTAATTTTAGTAGAGACGGGTTTCACTGTGTTAGCCAGGATGGTCTCGATCTCCTGACCTTGTGATCCGCCCTCCTCAGCCTCCCAAAGTGCTGGGATTACAGGCGTGAGCCACCGCGCCCGGCCTATGTGATAGATTTCATTAATTTTTCCAATGTAGGACAAGCTTTGCATACCTGGGATAAAGGTATGTAGCCAGGACCATGCCCAGCTAATTTTTAAAATTTTTTTATAGAGATGATGCCTCACTATGTTGCCTAGGCTGGTCTTGAACTCCTGGGCTCAAGAGATTCTCCCACCTTGGCTTCCCAAAGTGCTGGAATTACAGGCGTGAGCCACTGTCCCCAGCCCATTTTGAAATTTCTTTCAAGATATCTTCTTTGACTTGTGTTATTTAGAAGTGTGTTGTTTACTCTCCATGTATTTGGGGATTTCCTAATTATCTTTCTGTTATTTCTTTCTAGTTTAATTCCACTGTGGTCTGAGAGCAGACATTGTATGATTTCTATTATTTTAAATTTGTTAAAGTGTGTTTTAACGAGCATACCTTAGGCCAGAAGGTCTAACTTATTCTTATTTAGCCTAGCTAGAAGCTTGGTGAATGTTCCATGTGAGCTTGAGAATAATATATATTCTGCTGTTGTTGGGTGAAAGAGTCTACAGATGTCAATTACATCTATGGACAGATGGTGTCGTTGAGTTTAACTATGTCCTTACTAATTTTTTGCCTACTGGATCTGTCCATTTCTGACAGAGGTGTGTTGATATCTCCAACTATAAAAGTGATTCATCTATTTCTCCTTGCAGTTCTATCAGTTTTTCCTTTGTGTCTGTGTGTATGTGTGAGACAGAGTTTCGCTCTGTGGCCCAGGCTGGAGTGCAGTGGTGCAGTCTTGGCTCACTGCAAACTCTGTCTCCTGGGTTTAAGCAATTCTTGTGTCTCAGCCTTGAGTATCTGGGATTACAGGTGCGTGCCACCACACCTAGCTGGTTTTTGTATTTTTAGTAGAGACAGGGTTTAGCCATGTTGGCCAGGCTGGGCTCGAACTCCTGACCCCAAGTGGCCCACCTGCCTCGGCCTCCCAGTGTGCTGGGATTACAGGCATGAGCCACGGTGCCCAGCCAGTTTTTCCTCATGTATTTTGACCCTTTGTTGTTGGGTGCATATATGTTAATAATTTCTATTTCTTCTTGAAAAATTCATCCCTTTATCATTATGTATGGCCCTTTTTATCCTTAGTCACTTTCTTTGCTTTGAAGGCTGCTCTGTCTGAAATTAATATAGCTACTCCCGCTTTCTTAGTGGTAGGATGGTATGCTTTCCTCTGTTTACTTTTAGGCTCTACGTGTGTTTATATTTCAAGTATGTTTCTTGTACACAGTGTATAGTTGAATTTTGTTTTTGATTCACAGATTAAAACAATCTGTGTTTTAATTAATGTATATAGACCACTGACGTTCAAAGTGATGGTTGATGCCATTGGGTTAAATATCTGTTTTATTTGTTACTGCTTTCTATTTGTTGCCTTTGTTCTTTGTATTCCTGTTTTTATCTACCACTCTTTTCCTGCTTTTTGTGGTTTTAATTGAGCATCTTATATGGGTCCATTTTCTCTCCTTTATTACCACATCAGTTATACTTTTTAAAACATTTGTTAGTGGTTGCCCTAGAGTTTGCAATATACATTTACAACTAATCCAGGTCCACTTTCAAATTACACCATACTGCTTTCCTTGTATCATTGCTGTCATTCATTTCACTTATATATAAAGATACACAAGAATATATATGATATATACATAAGCATACATAATTGAATATATTGTACCTATTATTGTTTTGAATAAACTGTTATGTTAGGTCAATTAATAATAAGAAAAATAAAAGTTTTCATTTTACCCTCACTTATTCCTTCTTCAGTGCTCTTTATGTAGATTCAAGTGTTTGACCTATATCATTTTCCTTCTCTGTAAAGGATTTCTTTTAACATTTCTTTTTTTTGAGATGGAGTCTCACTCTGTTGCTCAGCCTGCAGGGCAGTAGCATGATCTTGGCTCACTGCAATCTCTGCCTCCCAGGTTCAAGCGATTCTCCTGCCTCAGCCTCCCGAGTAGCTGGGACTACACGCCCACACCACCATGCCAGGCTAATTTTGTATTTTTGGTAGAGATGGGGTTTCACCATGTTGGCCAGGGTGGTTTTGAACTCCTGACCTCAAGTGATCCACCTGCCTTGGGCTCCCAATGTAGCTGGGATTACAGGCATGAGCCACTGTGCCTGGCGCAGTCTTTTTTCTTTCTTCTTGTCAGTTTTAAAGGTTTCTGCTGAGGTTCCTGAAGCTCAGCGATTCTTTCTTCAGCTGTGTCCAGTCTACTAATGAGCCCATCAGAGGCATTCTTCACATGTTAGAAGATGCAGTTTTTTCCTCTAGTAGTTAAAAAAAAAAAAAAGAAAAGAAAAGAAACTAACCACTATACTAACAAGGATACCTCTAGCATTTCTTTTGGTTCATTCGTTCATTCTTAGGATTTCCATTGACCGTCTGTTCTTGCATGCAGTCTACTTTATTCATTAGAACCCTTAGTGCGTTCATCAGTTTTAAATTCTTAGTCTGATAATTCCCACACCCCTGCCCTATCTGGTTCTGATGCTTACTGTCTCTTCAAACTGTGTTTTTTGCCTTTTAGTATGCCTTGTAACTTTTTCCTGATAGCCAGATAGGATGAACTGGGTAAGAGAAACGGACGTAAATAGACCTTAATGATGGGGTGGTGAGGTGGAGGGGGAGGGGGAGTGTTCCATAATCCTATGAGTGGGTCTCGGTCTTTTAATGAACTTAAGCCTCCAGACTACGAACTTCACAAGTGCTCCTCAGTCCCTCTACACCCCCTTTGGTGGAACAGGATAGTTAGAGTGGGCTGGAGTTGGGTGTTTTCCTTCCCCCAGGTTAGGTAAGCTCTGATAAGACCCCAGCAGGTGAGGCTCTGGTTAATGAGTTTCTCCTGTGGGCAGGCGTTACGAACAGGGTGCTCTAGCCTATTTCAGAATGGTTTCTTTCCCTTCTTCCTGCCAGAAGCATGAGGAGATTTGTCTCTAATGTTTACCGTGAGAGTGTGGTTGGGCTCCTGGGGGGAAAATTCACAAAGTGGGCGCCCCCCGTGACTGGATTCTTTGGAGTTTTTGACTCTCAGACTGCACTGAGCCTCTAGCAATTCGTCAATTACAGTTCAGGTTTTCCTACACAGACCTGTTCCCTCAGAGGTTTCTGCTCGGCAGTTTTGACTCTGGTAAGTCTGTGATTCTCTATGTTTGCTGGTCTGTTTTTCCAATTTTGGGGGCAGTGGTTCGTCCTGTGACCTCACTGCTCTTTCAGCTCTAAGACGAGCTGTTTATTTTCCTTTCGGTTAATTCTTT
This sequence comes from Hylobates moloch, assembly GCF_009828535.3. NCBI lineage: Eukaryota > Metazoa > Chordata > Mammalia > Primates > Hylobatidae > Hylobates > Hylobates moloch. The sequence goes on along the minus strand of NW_026652289.1, from coordinate 94,739,622 downwards.
CCTTCCTGAGGGAAGGAAAATAACCAAAAGCTTTATTTAGCTTTTAACTTGTTAGGACAGAATGGTGATTTCTAAGTCTCCTTATGTGTAGAACTGAAAACTAGACGTCTCTCATCATTGCTTTTGGTGTTCAAACTGTTCAAAATTGGCCACTGGGAGCCCCTTCAAGTCAGCTCCTGGGGCCCCATTAGTTTATTAGGGTATGCTTACATAAAATGTATCATTTTTAGGTGCACAGTTCTATGAATTCTGACAAATGCATGCAGTCATGTAACTATTACAACCAACATATAAACCTTTTCCATCACCTCAAAAAGTTCTCTCATGCTCCTTTCTAGTCATTCTCCTCCCCGACTCTAAGCCTATAGAAATTGCTCATCTGATTTCCATCCCTATACTTTTGTGTTTTCCAGAACATGCTGTCAGACTGTATGTAGCTTTTAGAGTTTTTCTTTCATTTAGCATGATTCTTTTGGTTTGTGTTGTTGTGTGCATTCGTAGTTCTTTTTTTTATTGCTGTGTGCTATTCCTTTTTGTGAGCTTACCACAGTTGCTTATGTCTCCACCAGTTGATGGACGTTTGGGTTGTGTACAGTTTTGAGTAGTTAGGAATACAGCTTCTACGAACACTAGCAGATAGCTTGTTATGTGGGCCTAAGGCTTCATTTCTCTTGGGATGATACCTAGGTATGGAATTGCTGGATCACATGGCATTCCCTTAGTTTTTTGAAAACAGGGTATCTTGCTTTCTGGTACAAGAATGTCTCGGTCTCGGTAATTTCCCGGCCTCAGACCTCCAGCCATTTTTCCAAAATGAACATAATTATTTTTTTAAAAGCTTCTGAGTAACTCTGATGTGAGCCCAGATTTACAAACTTAGGAGCCATGTAGCAATACAGAATGTGAAAGATTTTCACAAAATGTTCTTATTAAAACATTAAAAAAAAAAACAACAAAAAACTCAGAGCTTGGAAACAGGACATTGCCAAGACTACCTGTGCTGAAATCAAGATAAGGAAAAGCTGAGCCAGCTTGGTTAGAATAAATAGGCTCAGCTGGAGCAAAAGCCTCAGGAATTTTCAATGGGGTTTCCACTCCCCGCAGTGCTGAGCCTTGGTTATCCCTTTTTTTTTGCCCTACTAGGTTCAAGTTTAGCTTGAATCTTTACTATCTCACTCCCTGATTCAAATTCCAGTCTCATTTTGGTGAGGCTTATGGATGCAGTATTTAAATAGATAAGAAAAAAGTAATTTATAAGTCTGTACCAAATAATCTTTCCAGGAAATTACTTTTCTTTTTTTTTTGAAATGGAGTCTCACTCTGTCGCCCAGGCTGGAGTGCAGTGGTATGATCTCAGCTCACTGTAACCTTCGCCTCCCAGTTTCAAGCAATTCTCCGGCCTCAGCCTCCCAAGTAGCTGGGATTACAGGCATCCACTACCATGCCCGGCTAATTTTTTTGCATTTTTAGTAGAGACGAGGTTTCGCCATGTTGGCCAAGCTGGTTCTAACTCATGACCTCAAGTGATCCACCCGCCTCAGCCTCCCAAAGTGCTAGGATTACAGGCGTGAGCCACCTTGCTAGGCCAGAAATTACTTTTTTTTTTAGAGACAGGGTCTCACTCTGTCACCCAGGCTGGAGTGCAGTGGTGCGATCACAACTCACTGCAGCCTCAGCCTCCCTATGCTCAGGTGATCCTACTACCTTAGCCTGCTGAGTAGCTGGGACTACAGGTGAGAATTCTATGTAGAGACGGGGTTTTGCCATGTTACTCAGGCTGGTCTCAAACTCCTAGGCTCAAGGGATATGCCCACCTTGGCCTCCCAAAGTTGTGGGATTACAGGCATGAGCCACTGTGCGCAGCCAAGACATTACTTTTTAAATACTTGGAATTTGTCATGTAGACAAATGAGCGGTTCCCAAGCTTACTTTGTATTTTACACATTTATTATCCCTGCAGGTTTGACATTCAGGGTACAACGAAAAGGAAGCTGAGAACGGATATTCATTACCCCCTCACTAACTTGGACCTCACTCCTTATACTTGCTCAATTTTCCGGAAATATCCTAAATACGACCTCTCTGCAGTGGTGGTAAGTAAAAACAAACTGTTAAAAATAACCAAATTTTAAAGAAAACTCTACAATTATCTGCTTGAATCCCTATTTCTCCTGTCTCTCCCTGACTTATGCCCTACTTTTAAAAAACATAGACCAGGAAACTCTCCACTTTGACCTAGACAGTAGAGGAACAAAGAAATAAAATATACTGTTCACTGCCTCTTTATTTTCTCTCCACTCAGTGGCTATTTCAGATCTAAGATCTAAGGATACTGCAAATTGTGCTCCTAGAAGCAGCAGCAGCAGTTGGTTCCAATAGCTTAAAATTGTTTCTGAGACAGGGCCTTGCCCTATTGCCCAGGCTGGAGCCATCACTGGTGCAATCACAGCTCGCTGCAGCCTCCAGCTCAACTGATCCTCCCCAAGTAGCTGAGACTACAGGCATGTGCCACCAATTTTTTTTTTTTTTTTTTTTTTTTAAGTAGAGATGAGGTCTCAGTATGCTGCCTATGCTAGTCTTGAACTCCTGGGCTCAAGGGACCCTCCCACCCTGGCCCCTTAAAGTGCTGGATTACAAGCATCAGCCACCATGCTCAGCCTCTGATAGCTTTATGTTGAATACCCATGAACCACTTTGTGGCCAAAGTCCCAAAACAGTAGGTACATACCGGCCACAAGATTCAATTCCTGTATACAGCCAGGCCTAGAAAAACTCTGGGGTCCCTATGGTTCTAAGTCAACTATGATCAATGAAGATTTCCTGAAGGAAAGAAAGCATGGAGTATAATTTAGACCAAATCACCGGAACTCATATCAACTATCCCCAAGTAGCAAGCCATTCTGTGGGTTTCTGTTCTGGGTCACGGTGTTAACGATCTGTCTCAGAACATACTCATATTTCAAATTGTACCTGGAGGTCCAGTTATGTCACATCAAATGGTCCAGACTCCCACCGGAGCCCAGTATGATTCACCAGAGTCCACCGAAGTCTAATTTGCCTCTTCAGCTTATTGTTGAATTAATGTATTCTAAGATGTGAATCCCACTGGTCTTCCTCATTAGCAGCTCTCAGAACCATACCTCCACACTTTAACAAAATGATCAGTTCTGTATTTGGTGTTTTCACTTCGAGTCTCGACATTCTCCTTTCCAATTTATTCTGCTCCCAAACATGGTTTTTCTTCTCTCACTTCCTTGCTTGGGAATCTAGAGTGGCATCCTCTTCTCTATTATATCAAATGCAGACTCTAATGTAGATTCCCAAACAGTGCAGGAACTGCCTCCCTTATATTTTGCTATTTTTATTTCTCATATAGATGTTTCTGCTTTAAGAATATCCAAATGACAAAAATCTGAATTGAATATACAAATTATAATTATCGCTGAGCTCAGTGGCTCCCTCTTGTATTAATAATTCCAGCAATTGTGGAGGCTGAGGTGGAAGGATCGCTTGGGGCCAGGAGTTAGAGACTATAGTGAGCTATGATTGCTCCTCTGCACTCCAACCTGGGTGACAGGGCAAGACTCCATCTCTTAAAAAAAAAAAAAAAAGTAATTATGTGCATTATGGAAATAGATATGTTTATATAAAACATCACTCCAAACCTCCTATAAATTCTTACTCCCAGGCCAGGCGCGGTGGCTCACGCCTGTAATCCCAGCACTTTGGGAGGCTGAGGTAGGAGGATTGCTTGAGTCTCGGAGTTCAAGCCAGCAGCCCTGGAAACATGGCAAAACCCCATCTCTTAAAAAAAAAACAAAACAAAAAAAAACAAACTTAGTTCTTTTAGTAATCAAACTATTATTGGTTAATTAAGGGGCGAAAAGTTGGTTTTGAAGGGCACTGTATTTAGAATTTGCTGCAAATTGATGATTCATCAGAGATAAGAACTAAGCATCTGTGAGGCTGAGCACGGTGGCTCACATCTGTAATCCCAGCACTTTGGGAGGCCGAGGTGGGCAGATCACCTGAGGTCAGGAGTTTGAGACCAGCCTGGCAAACATGGTGAAACCCCGTCTCTATTAAAAATACAAAAAAATTAGCTGGATGTGGTGGCACGCACCTGTAATCTCAGCTACTCGGGAGGCTGAGGCAGGAGAATTGCTTGAACCCAGGAGGCAGAGGTTGCAGTGAGTGTTATTGGGCCACTGCACTCTAGCCTGAGCGAGTGAGACTTGGTCTCAAAATAAATAAATAAATAAATAAAAAACTAAGCATCTTTGAAATTGTGATGTATGACAGTAGGAATAAAACCATGTAGAGCTTTGCTACTTAAGGTGTGGTCCTCAGGAGAACCGTAGCATTGGCACCACTTGTTAGAAACAAAGAATCTCAGGCCGGGCATGGTGACTTACACCTGTAATCCCAGTACTTTGGGAGGCTGAGGTGGGTGATCATGAGGTCAGGAGATTGAGACCATCCTGGCCAACATGGTGAAACCCCATCTCTACTAAAAATACACACAAAAAAATTAGCCAGGCGTGGTGGCATGGGCCTGTAGTCCCAGCTACCCAGGAGGCTGAGGCAGGAGAATCACTTGAACCTGGGAGGCGGAGGTTGCAGTGAGCTGAGATCGCACCACTGCACTCCAGCCTGGATGACAGAGAGAGACTCCTTCTCAGAAAAAAGAGAAAAAAGAATCTCAGGGCCCACCTCAGGCTCATTGACTTAGAATCTGCATTTTAATATCCCTCTGTGGTTTCTGTGCATAATGAAGTTTAAGAAGCATACATCTCTAGACTAGAAGGGAAGGATATCCCTGCACCATCCTTAAAAGAGATTTATCTAGCCTTTGCATGAGCCCTTGAAGAGTTTACTGCTTTACAAGGCAGGCTCTTCATTTGCTAGATTCTTTGTTAGATTTATTTTACGAACACTTACATAGTGTTTGTTATGTATCAGGCACTGTTCTAAGCACTTTACAAATAACCATTTAATCCTTATTCTAGCCTACGAGGTAGGCACTCTGTATTATTCCCATTTTACAGAATAGGAAACAGGCACAGAGAGGTTAAATAATTTGCCCCAAATCATACTGCCTACAAAGAGCAGAGCCAAGACCTGAACCCAGGCAGGCTGACTCCAAACTGTCTTGCTCCCATCTCTGACATCGTGCTGCCTCCGATTGTTAAACATGTCTATGTTGAGCCCAAATCTACCTGCCACCTCGTAGTGTCTTCCCATTTGTCCTAAATCTGTCCTCTGAAGCAGTGATAGCAATATATGTGTGGCTTACAGTTAACAAATGCTTGTACATATGCATTAGCAAAGCAGAGTACCTTTTTTTCTTATACATTTTCCTTCAAATATTTGGAAATGGCAACCATATGCTAACAATATCTAACTCCTTCAACCCTCCTCAAATCATTGGTTTCTAGAAAGAGTGTTTTTTAAAATGATGAAATACTTCAAGCACAGAAATCTGAACAGAATAAGTATTCACGCTATTTGCCACCTAGGTAAAGAAATAAAATACAGGCCAGGAGCAGTGGCTCACGCCTGTAGTCCCAGCACTTTGGGAGGCTGAGGCAGGAGGATTGCTTGAGCTCAAGAGTTGGAGACCAGCCTGGGCAACATGGCAAAACCCCGTCTCTACAAAAAAATACAGAAGTTAGCTGAGCACTGTGGTGCATACCTGTGGTCCCAGCTACTCGGGGGGCTGAGGTGGGAGGATTGCTTGAGCCTGGGAGGTTGAGGCTGCAGCGAGCTGAGATAGTGCCACTGCGCTCCAGCCTGAGCAACAGAGGGAAACCCTTCCTAAAATAAAATAATAATATAAAATAATGCTGTAGATAAAAGCCCCCTCTGTATCTTTAATGATCCCACTCCCTTCTGTTTCTTGATGTAACCATTACCCGAATTCGGTGTCTATTCTTCCCGTGTATTCTTCTCCACAAATGTTTGCATTTTCTGTTTCGTGTGTTCTCTAAATGTAGTATCATACTGAACATATTCTACAGCTGCTTTTTCTCTTCAATGTTATCTTTTTTCTTTTTTTATTAATTTTTTTCTTTTTTTGCACACAAAACAATACACATTTTCTAAAAATACATACAAACAAAAAGATGCATATCAAACATATTAGGAAGGTTGCACATGGGAAGACTGGGAATAGAAATGGGGGGTGGGAATGAAAGAAAATAAATGAGAGAGGGACTTTGTATGGATCAATGATAATAACTCAATCCTCTATGTCTTTGACAAAGAAGGAGAAGGAAGGGGAAGAAAAAGAAAGTGGGATAAAGGATCAGAAAGGGAGGAAAATAGAAAAAATTAGAGTATGACTCCAGGGTAGACCTGTTTTGTTGTTGCTGGGTTGGTTGGTTGGTTGGTTGGTTGTATTTTTCATATGTTTCGCCATGTTGGCCAGGCTGGTCTCGAACTCCTAGCCTCAAGTGATCAACCCGCCTTGGCCTCCCAGAGTGCTGGGACTACAGGCGTGAGCCACCACGTCCAGCCCCGACACTGCGTCTGGCCTCTGTGGTAGACCTCCCAGACGCGGCGGCCGGGCAGAGGCGCTCCCCACATCCCAGACGGGGCGGCCGGGCAGAGGCGCTCCCTACATCCCAGACGGGGCGGCCGGGCAGAGGCGCTCCTCACCTGCCAGATCGGGTGGCCGGGCAGAGGGGCTCCTCACCTCCCAGACGATGGGCGGCGGCCGGGCAGAGGCTGCAATCCTAACACCCTGGGAGGCCAAGGCAGGCGGCTGGGAGCCGAGACCACGCCACCGCACTCCAGCCGGGGCAACACCGAGCACCGAGTGAGCGAGACTCCGTCTGCAGTCCCAGCACCTCGGGAGGCCGAGGCGGGTACACCACTCGAGGCCAGGAGTTGGAGACCAGCCTGGCCAACATGGCGAAACCCCGCCTCCACCAAAAATACGAAAACCAGCCAGGCGTGGTGGCGCGCGCCCGCAATCCCAGGCACCCGGCAGGCCGAGGCAGGAGAATCACCGGAGCCCCAGGGAGAGAGTCTACAGCGAGCCGAGACCATGCCGCTTCACTGCAGCGTGGGCAACAGAGGGAGACCATGCGAAAGAAAGGGGGGGGGGAGAGAGAGGAGAGAGAGAGAGCGCGCTTCAGTGTTATCTTTAATGATATTAATCCATCAATACATTAGCTTTTTAACTTATTAATATTTTTAATTGATAAATCAAAATTTTTTACGTTAATGGGGTACAATGTGATGTTTTGAGAGATTATACACACACACACACACACAATGTGGAATGATTAAATCAAGCTAACATATTCCTCACCTCACTTGTTTTTTGTGGTGAGGCATTTGAAATTTGCTCAGCTATTTTGAAATACACAATACCTTTCATTTACGATAGCCACTCTGCCATGCAATAGATCTCAAACTTCCTCACTGAAACTTTATACCCTTTGACCAAAAACTCCTGATTCCTCACTCCCCTCCCCAGCCTGTGGTCACCACCATTCTACTCTCTACTTCAAGGAGTTCAATAGATTCCACATATAAGTGAAATCGTTCAGTATTTGTCTTTCTGTGCCTGGCTTATTTCACTTAGCATAATGTCCTCCAGTTCCACCCATGCTGTTGCAAATGGCAGAATTTCCTTTTTAAAGGCTGAATAGTATTCCAAATATATCACATTTTCTTTATTTATCCACTGACAGTCTGATTCCATATCTTGACTATTGTGAACAATACTGCAATGAGTATGGGCATGTAGATCTCCCTTCAATGTATTGATTTCCATTCCTTTGGACGTATATCCAGAAGTCAGACTGGTGGTGGTAGGGTTTTTTTTTGTTGTTGATGTTGTTGTTTTTAAAGACTGGGTTTTGCTCTGTCACCCAGGCTGGAGTACAGTGGCACAATCACAGCTCACTGCAGCCTTGAACTCCCAGGCTCAAGCGATCCTCCCACTTCAGCCTCCCAAGTATCTGAGACTACAGGCATGTGTTACCACACCTGGCTTAGTTTTAGTTTTTTAAATCTTTACAGCATTTTCCATAATGACAGTACTAATTTACATTCCCACCAACAAAGTACAGGATTCCTTTATCTCCACGTCTTTGCCAACACTTGTTATCTTTCAGCTTTTTGATAATAGCCATTCTAACAGGTGTGAGGTGATATAGCTCATTGTGGTTTTAATTTCTCTTTCCTTAATGCTTAATGATGTTGAACGTTTTTGTCATGAACCCACGGGACATTTGTATGTCTTGAGAAATATCTGTTCTGGTTCTTTGCCCATTTTAAAATCACCTTATTTGTTTTCTTGCTAATGAGTTGAGTTCCTTATATATTTTAGATATTAACTGCTTATCAGATGTATGGTTTGCAAATATTTTCACCTTTTCTTTGTTTTATCTCTTCCCTTTGTTAATTGTTTCCTTTGCTGTGCAGAAACTTTTACATTGGATGCAATTCCCTTTGTCTATTTTTGCTTTCATTGCCTGTGCTTTTAGGGTCACATCCGAAATAATCATTGTCTAGGTCAACGTTGTGCAGCTCCTCCATGTTTACTTCTAGTTGTTTTATAGTTTCAGGTCTTACATTGAAGTCTTTAATCCATTTTGAGCCGGGTTTTGTTTATGATATGAGATAAGGATCTACTTTCATTCTTCTGCCTGTGAATATCCAGTTTTCCTGACATCATTTCTTTACTGTCCGTGCCCTGTTGTATGTTCTTGGCACCTTTGTGGAAAATCATTTGACCATAAATGCATGGGTTTATTTCTGAGCCTTCCATCCTTTTCCACTGGTCTACAGGTCGGCTTTTATGCCAGAACGTGCTGTTTTCATTATAATAGCTTTATGTAATAACATATTTTGAAATCAGGGAGTGCGATGCCTCCAGCTTTCTTCTTTTGGCCTGATTGTTTTGGCAATTTGAGGTCTTTTGTCATTCCATATAAATTTAAGGATTTTTTTCTATTTCTGTAAAAAATTTCATTGGAATTTTGATAGGGATTGCATTGAATCTGTAGATTGCTTTACGTAGTATGGACATTTTAGCAATGTTAATTTTTCAAATCCAAGAACACAGGATATCTTTCCATATATTTGCATTTTCTTCAGTTTCTTTCTTCAATATGTATAGTTTTCAGTATCTTTCACCTCCTTGGTTAAATTTACACCTAAGTAGTTTTTGTTGTTTTTGCTATTGCAAATGGGATTACTTTCTTAATTTATTTTTTGGATAGTTTGTCAGTAATGTATAGAAATGCCACTGTGGCCGGATGCAGTGGCTTATACCTGTAATCCCAGCGCTTTGGGAGGCTGATGTGGGAGGATTGCTTGAGTCCGGGAGTTCAAGACCAGCCTGGACAACATAGGGAGACCCTGTCTCTACATAAAATTAAAAAAAAAAAATAGTCAAGTATAGTGGTGCACACCTGCTACTCCAGAGGCTGATGTGGGAGGATCGCTTGAGCCCAGGAGGTTGAGGCTGCAGTCAGCTGTGATTGTGCCACTGCACTCCAGCCTGGGTGACAGAGCAAGACCCTGTCTTACCAAAAAAAAAAAAAAAGAAGAAATGCTACTGATTTTTATATGTTGATTTTGTATCCTGCAACTTTATGGAATTCATTTCAGTTCTAACAGTTTTTTGGTGGAGTTTTTAGGGGTCTCTCTATATAAGATCATGTCCTCAGCAAACAGAGAATTTCACTTTTTCTTTCTCTAGTGGCATGCCTTTTATTTCTTTCTCTTGCCTAATTGCTCTGGCTAGGAATTCCAGTACTGTGCTGAAAAGAAGTGGTGAGTGGCTGGATGTGGTGGCTCATTCCTGTAATCCCAGCACTTTGGGAGGCTGGGGCAAGTGGATCACTTGAGGTTAGGAGTTTGAGACCAGCCTGGACAACATGGTGAAAACTTGTCTTTACTAAAAATACAAAATAATTAGCCTGGCATGGTGGCACACACCTGTAGTCCCAGCTATTCAGGAGGCTGAGGCAGGAGAATCACTTGAACCCGGGAGGTGGAGGTCTGCACCATAGTATTCCAGCCTGGGTGACAGAGTGAGACTCCATCTCAAAAAATAAAATAAAGTAAAATAAAAAATATGATGTTGAACTTGATTTGCTACTATTTCGTGGAGGATTTTTGCATCTATGTTCATCAGGGCTCTTGCCTTGTAATTTTCTTTTCTTGTACTGTCCTTGTCTGGCTTTAGTATCAGGGTATTGTTGGCCTCATAAAATAAGTTTAGAGGTATTCTCTCTGGTTCAATTTATTGGAAGGGTTTGAGAAGGATTGGGTACTAGTTCTTCTTTAAATGTGGGGTAGAATTCAGCTGTGAAGTAGTCTGGTCCTGAGCTTTTCTTTGATGGGAGACTTTATTACTAATTCAGTTTTGTTGTTATTGATCTATTCTGCAACCTTCTCCTGGGCTCAACTGATCCTCCCACCTCAGCTTCCCTAGTAGCTGGGACTACAGGCACATGCCACCATGCCTGGCTAATTTTTGTATCTTTTGTAGAGATGGGGTCTCACTATATTGCCCAGGCTGGTCTTAAACTCCTGGGCTAAATCAAGCCTCCCACTTGGCCTCCCAGAGTGTTGGGATTACAGGCAGGAGCCACCGCGCCTGGCCTTTTCAGGTTTCCTATTTCTCCATAATTCAGTCTTAGTAGGTTGTATGTACCTAGGAGTTTATACATTTCTTCTAGGCTATCCAATTTGTTGGTGTATAATTGTTTATAGTAGTTTCTTAGGATCCTTTATATTTGTGTTATCTATTATAATGTGTCCCCTTTTGTTTCTGCTGTTTTTTGAGACAGAGTCTCATTCTATTGCCCAGGCTGGAGTGCAGTGGTACGATCTTGGCTCACTGCAATCTCCGCCTCCTGGATTCAAGCGATTCTCCTGCCTCGGCCTCCCAAGTAGCTAGAACTACAGGTGTGTGCCACTATGGCCAGCTAATGTTTTTGTTTTTAATAGAGATGAGGGTTTCCCTGTGTTGGCCAGGCTGGTCTCAAACTCCTGACCTCAGGTGATCCACCTGCCTCGGCCTCCCAAAGTGCTGGGATTACAGACATGAATCGTTGTACCTGGCTTCATTTCTGATTTTGAGTTGTCTTTTTTTCTTAGTCTAGCTAATAGTTTGTCAATTTTGTTTATCTTTTTAAAAAACAGCTTAGTTTCACTGATTTTGTTGTTGTTGCTTTTCTAGTCCTTGTTGATTTCTGATTTGATCTTTGTTATTTCCCTCCTTCTGCTAATTTTGAGCTTTGTCTGTTGTTCTTTCTCTAGCGCCTTGGGGTGTAATGTTAGATTGTTGAGATCTTCTTTTTCTGAAATTGTTTTTAAAATTAATACGTAATAATTGTACATACAAGGTACATGTGGTATTTTGATACATGTATACAATATGTACTGATCAAATTGGGGTATTTTGGCTGGGCATGGTGGCTCACACCTGTAATCCCAGCACTTTGAGAGGTCAAGGCTAGTGATCACCTGAGGTCAAGAGTTCAAGACTAGCCTGGCCAACGTGGTGAAACCCCGTCTCTACTAAAAGTACAAAAATTTGCCGAGCTTGGTGGCGGGCGCCTGTAATCCCAGCTACTCGGGAGGCTGAGGCAGGAGAATCGCTTGCACCAGGGAGGTGGAGGTTGCAGTGAGCCAAGATCCCGCCATTGTGCTCCAGCCTGGGCGACAGAGTGAGACTCCATCTCAAAACAAACAAACAAAAGAACCAAACTGGGGTATTTAAGGTTTCCATCACCTCAAACCTTTATCATTTCTTTGAGTTGGAAATATTTCCAATCTTCTAGCTATTTTGAAATATACAAATAATATGTAGTTATTGTTAACTATAGTCACTTCATTATGCCGTCAAACACTAGAACTTATTCCTTCTATCCACGTTTGTATCTATTAACCAGCTTCTCTCTTTATCCTCCCCAAGTCGTTCCCAGTCTCTGATAACTATGTCTTTACCTCCATAAGATGAACTTTTTCTATCCCTCACATGTGAGTGAGAACATGCAACATTTGTCTTTCTGTGCCTGGCTTCTTTCACTTAACATAACAACCTTCAGTTCCATCCACGTTCCTGCAAATGATGAGATTTCATTCTTTTTAGGAATGAAGAATATTCCTTTTTTTTTTTTTTTTGTGGGAAGAGACAGAGTCGGCCAGGTGTGGTGGGTCAACCTGTAATTCCAGCACTTTGTGAGGCCAAGGCAGGCAGATCACTTGAGCACAGGAGTTTGAGACCAGCCTGAGCAACATAGTGATGCTCCATCTCTACAAAAAATACAAACATTAGCTGGGTGTTGTGGCGTGTGCCTGTAGTCCCAGCCACTCAGGAGGCTGAGGTAGGAGGATCGCTTGAGCCCAGAAAGGTCGAGGCTGCAGTGAGCCAAGATCATGCCACTGCACTCCAGTCTGGGTGACAGAGGGAAACCCTATCTCAAAAAAAAAAAAAAAAAAAAAAAAAAAGACAGGGTCTCTCTCTGTTGCCCAAGGCTAGAGTGCAGTGGTGAAATCATGGCTCATTACAACCTCAAATTCCTGGGCTTAAGAGATCCTCCCACCTCAGCTTCCCGAGTAGCTAGGACTACAGGCATGGGGCACCATGCCCAGCTAAGTTTTTAATTCTGTTTTGTAGAGACAGAATCTCACTATGTTGCCCAAGCTGGTCTCCAATTACTGGCCTCAAGTGATCCTCCTGTCTTGACCTTCCAAAAATGTTGGGATTACAGGCACAAGCAGCTACTATGGCCAGCTCATATCTTGGCTGTCGTGAATAGTGCTGCAATAAACATGGGGGTGCAGGTATCCTTTGGATATGATTTTCTTTCCCTTGGATAAATGCCCAGTAGTGGATTGCTGGATCATATAATAGTTCTATTTTTAGTTCTCTGAGGAATCTCCATGCTGGTTTTCCATAACGGTTGTACTAATTGACATTCCCACCAACAGCATATAAGAGTTCCCTTTTCCCTGTATCCTTGCCAGTATTTATTATTTTTTATCTTTATGCATTCTAACTGAGGTGAGATGATATTTCAGGGTGGCTTTGATTTGCATTTGTCAGATGATTAGTGATGTTGAACATTTTTTCATATAGCTGTTGGCTATTTGTCATCTTTTGAGAAATGTGTATTCGTGTCCTTTGCACACTTTTTTTTATTGTATTGTACTGTACTGTATTTTTTTGAGACGGAGTCTCACTCTGTTGCCCAGGCTGGAGTGCAGTCATGTGATCTCAGCTCACTGCAGCCTCTGCTTCCCAGGTTCAAGCGATTCTCCCACCTCAGCCTCCCGAGTAGCTGGGACTACAGGGGTGTGCCACCATGCTTGGCTACTTTTTGCATTTTTAGTAGAGATGAGATTTCACCATGCTGCCCAGGCTGGTCTCAAACTTCTGACCTCAAGTGATTCGCCCGCCTCTGCTTTCCAAAGCACGGGGATTACAGGTGTGAGTCTCCGCGCCTGGCCCGTTGCCCACTTTTTAATGGGATTATTTCTTTTTTGTTGTTGTTGAGTTGTTTGAGTTCCTTGTATATTCTGGATATTAGTACCTTATCAAATGAATAGTTTGCAAGTATTTTTTCCCCATTTTACAGGTTGTCTCTTCGTTCTGTTGAATGCTTTCTTTGCTATGCAGAAGCTTTTTAGTTTAATATAGTCCCATTTATCTATTTTTCAATTTGTTGCCTGTGCTTTTAAGGCCTTAGCCATGAAATCTTTGCTTAGACCAATATCCTGAAGCATTTTCTTTGTGTTATCTTCTAGTAGTTTTATAGTTTCAGGTCTTATGTTAAAGTCATTAATCCAGTTTGAGTTGATTTTTTTTTTAATGTGGTGAGAAATGGGGGTCTGGTTTTATTCTTCTGCATATGGATATCCAGTTTTTCCAGTACAATTTATTGAAGCAGGTGTCCTTTCCCCACGGTATGTTCTTGGCACCTTTTGAAAAATCAGTTGGCTGGGCCGGGCGCAGTGGCTCATGCCTGTAATCCCAGCACTTTGGGAGGCTGAGGTAGGTGGATCACAAGGTCAGGAGATCAAGACCATGGTGAAACCCCGTCTCTACTAAAAATACAAAAAAAAATTAGCCAGGCATGGTGGTGGGCACCTGTAGCCCCAGCTACTCGGGAGGCTGAGGCAGGAGAATGGCATAAACCCAGGAGGCAGAACTTGCAGTGAGCTAAGATCACGCCACTGCACTCCAGCCTGGGCAACAGAGTGAGACTCTGTCTCAAAAAAACGAAAAAAGAAAAATCAGTAGGCTGTAAATACATGTATTTATTTCTGGGTTCTCTATTCTGTTCCATTGGCCTATGTGTCTGTTTTTATACCAATAACATACTGTTTTGGTTACTATAGTTTTATAGTATATTTTAAAGTCAGGTAATGTGATGCCTTTCTTTTCTGATATAGGTGTTTATTGCTATAAATTTCCCTCTTAGAACTGCTTTTGTCGGTTGTGTGTGATGACTCACGCCAGTAATCCCAGCATTTTGAGGGGCCAAGGCTTGAGCCCAGTAGTTAGAGACCAGCCATGGTGAAACCCTGTCTCTATAAAAATTGAAAAAATTATCTAGACATAGTGGCACATGCCTGTAGTTGCAGCTACTTGGGAGGATGAGATGAGAGGATTACTTGAACCCAGGAGGTTGAGGCTGCAGTGAGCCACGATCATGCCACTGTACTCCAGCCTGGGTGACAGTGAGACCAGGTCTCAAAAGAAAAAACAAACAAACAAAAAAAACTGCTTTTGCTGCATTTCATGAGTTCTTGTATGTTGTGTCTCCATTTTCATGTGTCTCAAGGTATTTTACGATTTCCTTTTTATTTTTGGACCCATTGGTGATTCAGGAGATACTGTTTAATTTCTACATATTTATGAATTTTCCATGATTTCCCCTGTTATTGATTTCTGGTTTAATGCCATTGTGATTGGAAAAGGTACCTAATATGATTTCAATCCTCCTATTTTTTTTTTTGAGATGGAGTTTTGCTCTTGTTGCCTAGGCTGGCGTCCAGTGGTGTGATCTCTGCTAACCGTAACTTCTGCCTCCCAGGTTCAAGTGATTCTCCTGCCTCAGCCTCCCGAGTGGCTGGGATTGCAGGCGCCCACCATCACACCTGGCTAATTTTTTGTATTTTTAGTAAAGATGGGGTTTCACCACGTTAGCCGAGCTGGTCTCGAACTTCTGACCTCAAGTGATCCCCCCCGCCTCAGCCTCCCAAAGTGCTGGGATTACAGGCATGAGCCACCACACCTGGCCTCCGCTTACATTTTTAAAGTCTTATTATATGACCTCTAACATATGATCCTGGAGAATGTTCTGCATGTGCTTGAGAATAATGTTTATTCTGTTGCTATTGGATGGAATGTTCTGTATATGCCAGATCTGCTTGGTCTAAAGTATAATTCAAGTCCAATGTTTCTGTATTTTCTGTCTAGATAATGTGTTCATCGTTGCAAGTCCCCTACTGTTACTGCATTTCAGTCTCTCCCCTCATATTAATTAGTAATTGCTTTATATGTTTAGGTGCTCTAACATTAGGTGCATATATATTTATAATAGTTATATCCCCTTGATGAATTGACCATTTTATCATTATATAATGACCTTCTTTGTCTCAGTTTACAGTTTTTGACTTAGTCTCTTTTGTCTAGTTATAGCTACCACTCTAGCTTTCTTTTAGTGTCCATTTACCTGGAATATCTCTTTCCATTTCTTCACTTTCAGTCTATATGTATCCCTACTGCCTCTCGTAGCTAGTATATAGTTGAGTCTGTTTTTTGTTTGTTTTTGATTCGGAGTCTCACTCTGTCGCCCAGGCTGGAGTGCAATGGTGTAATCTTGGCTCACTGCAACCTCCGCCTCCTGGTTTTAAGCAGTTCTGCCTCAGCTTCCCGAGTAGCTGGGATTAGAGGTGCCCGCCACCACGTCCGGCTAATTTTTGTATTTTTAGTGGAGATGGTGGTTCACCATGTTGGCCAGGCTGGTCTCGAACTCCTGACCTCATGATCCACCTGCCTCAGCCTCCCAAAATGCTGGGATTACAGGCGTGAGCCACCACGTCAGGCATGTTTGTTTGTTTGTTTGTTTGTTTTATCCATTTACACTTAAGGTAACGATTGATGTTTGCTACTGCCATTTGTAGTTAGTTTTCTGGTTATTTTGTAGAGCTTTTGTTTCTTCCTCTCTTGCTGTCTTTTGTGATTTGATGGTTTTCTGTGGTATGATTTGAATCCTTTCTTCTTAGGTTTTTGCTTTGTGGTTACCATGGGGATAACATAAAACATCTTTTACTTATTACAGGCTATTTTAAGCTGATAACAACTTAACATTTTAATAGCAATCAAAAACTATACTTTTACTCCCCCTCAACATTTTATGATTTTGATGTCAAAATTTACATCTTTTTGTAATTTGATTGATACATTAGCTTTAGTACATCCATTTGAACTGCTTTTATTAATCCATTGTGTAACTATCTATCATTTCTCCTGTTGCTGGGCAGTTAGGTTGTATCAAATATTTTGCTTTTAGAAACAGTACTGTAGAATGCATCGACAGACACACACTTAACATGTGAAATTTGTTTTTGTATATGTGTATGCATATGTATGTTTTACCAGACAAGAGAACTACAGTCCTAAATTTCTCCTTTAATCTATTAATGCAGTAAATTACATCAACTGATTTATTCCTTAATTTTGTTTTTGCTAAAGGTGTTTTAAAAAAAAAAAAATATATATATATATATGTATATATATATACACATACATATTTTACATCTATTATCACAATTGAGAAAGTAACCTATAATTTTCTTTCTTAAACTGTCCTTTTCTGTTTTGGGGGTCAATCTTATTAGAATAAGCCTCATAGTCTGGGCACAGTGGCTCACGCCTGTAATCCCAGCACTCTGGGAGGCTGAGGCAGGCAGATCATCTGAGATCAGGAGTTTGAGACCAGCCTGGCCAACATAGTGAAACCCCGCCTCTACCAAAAATACAAAAATTAGCCGGGCGTGGTGGCACATGCCTATAATCTCAGCTACTTGGGAGGCTGAGGCAGGAGAATGGCGTGAACCCGGGAGGCAGAGGTTGCAGTGAGCCGAGATCGCGCCACTGCACTCCAGCCTGGGCAACAGAGTGAGACTCCGTCTCAAAAACAACAACAACAACAACAACAACAACAAAACACAAGCCTCATAAAGTGAGTTTGTCACTCTTTTCTCTGGCACAGATTGTATAAAATAAAAATCTGTTTCTTGAAAATCTGGTAGAATTAAACAGGAAAACCATCTGGTCTTGGAGTTTTGTTTTTCTTGGTGGGTAGATTTAAAAATACTGACTCAGGCTGTTTTAGCCATTATAGGTCTAGTCAGGATTTCTATTTCTTCATGTTTTTTAAAAAATACTTTTTTTTTTTTTTAGACTGTGTCTCTCTCTTTTTCCCAGGCTGAAGTAGTGGTGCACAATCTCGGCTCATTGCAACCTCCGCCTCCTGAGCTCAAGTGATTCTCCCATCTCAGCCTCCTGAGTGGTTGGGACCACAGGCCCAGCTAATTTTTTAAAAAAATTTGTAGGCCAGGGATGGTGGCTCACGCCTGTAATCCCAGCACTTTGGGAGGCTGAGGCAGGTGGATCACGAGGTCAGGAGATGGAGACCATCCTGGCCAACATGGTAAAACCCTATCTCTACTAAAAATAAAAAAAAATTAGCTGAGTGTGGTGGCATGCGCCTGTAATCCCAGCTACTTGGGAGGCTGAGGCAGGAGAATCACTTGAACCCAGGAGGCGGAGGTTGCAGTGAGCCGAGATCACGCCGCTGCACTCCAGCCTCGTGACACAGCGAGACTCCCATTTCAAAAAGAAAAAAAATTGTATAGACAGGGTTTCTCCATGTTCCTCAGGCTGCTGTGGAACTCCTGGGCTTAAGCAGTCGGCCTGCTTTGGCCTCTCAAAGTGCTGGGAATACAGGTATGAGACACTGCCCTTGACCAAAAATAAACTTTATTGAAGTGAAACATATATACAGAAAAGTACACAAACCATGAGGATAAAACTTGATGAATTTTCAAGTGAACATACCCATGTAACCAGCAGAAGAGAGTTTAAACAGAATGTTGCCAGCACCCTAACTGCACTTGTACTGCCTTCGAGTCTGGAAAACCACTGACTTCTGGCAGGACAGATTTATAGATTTTTGCCTGATTTTATGCTTCGTATAAATGGAATTGTACAGTATATCCTTTTTTGTGTCTGGCTCCTTTCATTCAAAATTATGTAATGTTCATCCATATTGTTGTTTGTATTGTAATTTATTCATTCTCATTGCCGTATAGTATTCCATTGTATGAAAATACTACAATTTAGTAATTCATTCTACCATTCAAGAACTTTTGGGTAATTACTAGCTTTTGACTAATGCAGAGAGGGTTGCTATAAACATTCTTGTTTTTTGGTGAACATAGTGTACACAATTCTTTTGCGTACATACCCAGGAGCGAAACTCCTGGTTCAAAAATATGCATATGTCTGGCTTTAGTATGTACTGCTCAGTAGCTTTCCAAAGCGACTGTACCAATTCATTCCCCCACTAGCAATGACTGGAAGTTTCAGTTGCCTTAAATCCTTGTTAACACTTGCTAGTCTTTTGTTCGTTTTGTTTTGGCCTTTCTGGTTACCCATATAGTAGAATGGCATTGTGGTTTAAATATGTACTTAAATTTGTATATTTTCTTTTGTGAAATGCCTAAACAAGTCTTTTGTTCTTTTTCCTATTCTGTGGCCTGCCTTTTTCTTATGGAATTATAGTTCTTTTTAAATCTTGAGTGTACATTTTTAACTTACCTTCTGTGGCTTGATTCTTCATTCTTTTTTTTGAGATAGAGTTTCGCTCTTGTCTTGAACTCATGACCTCAGGTGATCCACCTCCCTCAGCCTCCCAAAGTGCTGGGATTACAGGTGTGAGCTACTGCGCCCGGCCTACTTTTTCATTAAATATTTTAAAGATATATCCATATCGTTGCATGTGGTTATAATTTCACTAGCCCATGATGTATATTTTGTGAATATATCATAAATTATCCATTTTCCTGTTGATTGACATTTCATTGTTTCCAGATTTTTGCTGGCGTGAACAACATTATACGGACATTCCTGCATATATACGTGCATAAGAGTTTCTCTCATGTATATACTGAGGAGTGAGGTCACTTAGATCATAAAGTATGTGCATGTTTAACTTTCTACAAGTGATTATACCAATACATACCCCTACCAGGATCATCAGACTTCTTAATTTTTGCCATCTAATGGATATAACATTATCTCATTTTAGTCTTTCCTATTCTATGAAATATTTGTCTTTTGCACATTTTCTACAAACTGGCTTATTTTTCTTCGTATCGATTGGAAAGAGTCATTTCCATGTTCTAGATCCTTGTTATATGTTACGTGGGTTAGAAATAACTTTTCTGTTTTTGGTTTGTTGTACATGATCTTTTTGTTTCCCAACTTAAAAGAAGTTCTTAGAGATAGTTCACATACCACAAAATTCACCTTAAATGTGTTCAGTTGTGTTTTTTGTTGTTTTTGTTTTGTTTGTTTTTGAGACAGAGTCTCACTCTGTCGCCCAGGCTGGAGTGCAGTGGTGCGATCTCGGCTCACTGCAACCTCCGCCTCCTGGTTTCAAATGATTCTCATGCCCCAGCCTCCCGAGTAGCTGGGATTACAGGTGCACCACCATGCCTGGCTAATTTTTAAAAATATTTTTAGTAGAGATGTGGTTTCACCATGTTGGCCAGACTGGTCTGGAACTCCTGACCTCAAGTGATCTGCCCATCTCGGCCTCCCAAAGTGCTGGGATTACAGATGTGAGCCACTGTGCCTGGCCAGCTCGGTGGTTTTTAGTACATTCACAGAGTTGTGCAGTTATCACCACAGTCCAGTTTTAGAACATTTTCGTTATCCCCAAGAGAAACCCTGTAACCCGTTCCTTCTCCCCCAGTCCTTGGCAACTACTAGTTTTCTTGTGGGTGCTCTCTCTCGCTCTCTCACTCTATTTTTTTTTTTTTTTTTTTTTTTAGTCTTTTTTTGTTTTCCACCCTGGGGTGTGGTGCCTCGGTTTCTTTTCACTGCATCTTACGTCCCCCAGGTTCGAGGGATGGTCCTCCCTCCGCCTCTTTTTTTTTTTTTTTTTTTTTTACAGAGTCTTGCTCTGTTGCCCAGGCTGGAGTGCAGTGGCATGATTTCAGCTCACTGCAACTTCCGCCTCCCAGGTTCAAGGGATTCTCCTACCTCAGCCTCCCAAGTAGCTGGGACTACAGGTGTATTTTTGTATGTTTAGTAGAGGTGGGGTTTCACCATGTTGGCCAGGCTGGTCTTGAACTCCTGACCTCAAGTGGTGCACCCACCTCGACCTCCCAAAGTGCTGGGATTACAGGCATGAACCACTGCTCCTGGCCTCTACTTTATATTTCTATAGATGTGCCTATTCTGCATATTTTTAAAATTTTATTTATTTTATTTTTTGACACAATATCTCACTCTTGCTCAGGCTGGAGTGCAATGGTGCAATCTCAGCTCACTGCAGCCTCAACCTCCCAGGCTCAAGTGATCTTCCCTCCTCCCTCCCTCGAGTAGCTGGGACCACAGGTGCGCACCACCATGCCCCAGTAATTTTTGTGTATTTTGGTTGAGATGGGGTTTTGCCATATTGCCCAGGCTGGTCTCAAACTCCAGACGTCAAGTGGTCCACCTGCCTCAGCTCTCCCAGGTGCTGGGATTACAGGCGTGAGCCACAGTGCCTGGCCTATTCTGGGTATTTTAATAAACAGAATCATAGAATGTATGACCTTCTGTTTTTATTTTCTTTTATTCAGTGTAATGTTTTCAAGTTTCATTCATGTCATAGCATGTATCTGTACTTCATTCCTTTTTATTGCAAAATAATATTCCATTGTATAGGATATACCACATTTCCTTTATCCATCCAGTGATGGACATTTGGCTTGTTTCCACTTTTGGCTGTCATCAGTAATGCTGCTATGAACATTTATGTACAGAATTTTCTGTAAACATGTTTTCATTTCTCTTGGGTATATACCTATGCGTGAAATTTCTGGGTCATATGGTAACTGGTTAATCTTTTGAGGAACTGCCAAATTGTTTTCCAAAGTGGCAGCAGCATTTTACGTTCCCACCAGCAATGTATGAGGTTCCAGTTTCCCCACATCCTCAACCAAACTTGTTACTGTCTCTCATTTTTTATTCTATCCCGTACAAAGTAGGTATGAAGTGGTATATCATGGTTTTGAGTTGCATTTTCCTAATGACTAATGATGTTGAGCATCTTTTCAAGTGCTCTCTCTCAAGTTTTTAAAATAACACTTTGCAAACATTCAGAAAATCTGAAAGAATTGTACAGAGAACATTGATGTACATTGGCTGGGCACGGTGGCTCACGCCTGTAATCCCAGCACTTTGGGAGGCCAAGGCAGGCGGATCACAAGGTCAGGAGATCGAGACCATCCTAGCTAACACGGTGAAACCCGTCTCTACTAAAAATACAAAAAAAATTAGCCTGGCATGGTGGTGGGCGCCTGTAGTCCCAGTTACTCGGGAGGCCGAGGCAGGAGAATGGCATGAACCCGGGAGGCGGAGCTTGCAGTGAACCGAAATGGCACCACTGCACTCCAGCCTGGGAGACAGAGCAAGACTCCATCTCAAAAAAACAAAAAAACAAAACATTGGTGTACATTGGTGTACATTTCAGCTAGATTCAGTTATTAACATTTAGCAGTGTATACACTTGTATTACTTTCACTTTCTCTGTATATATATGTGCACATCTATACACATGTATATCTAACTTTTTTTTTTTTTTTGAGACAGAGTCTCGCTCTGTCGCCCAGGCTGGAGTGCAGTGGCGCAATGTCGGCTCACTGCAAGCTCCACCTCCCGAGTTCACGCCATTCTCCTGCCTCAGCCTCTCCGAGTAGCTGGGACTACAGGCGCCCGCCACCACGCCTGGCTAATTTTTTTGTATTTTTAGTAGAGACAGGGTTTCACCGTGGTCTCGATCTCCTGACCTTGTGATCCGCCCACCTCGGCCTCCCAAAGTGCTGGGATTACAAGCATGAGCCACCGCGCCCGGCCGTATATCTAACTTTTTGCTGAATTATTTGAATCTTGTATCATGACACTTCATAGATCAAAATACATTTCTTAACCACATTCTTCTACATACCCACAATAGCAGAATTATATGTAAGAAAATTTAAAATTCTATCACTCATATTCATAGATTCATATTAAAATGTCAATTGTCACAAGGTTTTTTTTTAGTAGCATTTTTTTTCTAAGACCAGAATCCATCCAAAATTTACAAACTGCATTTGGTTGTTGTATTTTATAGTAATTGCTGACAATCAAGTTTTAATTTGGTTGGAACATCAATCTTTTCTAGTTAGTCCTTTTCTGTGTCTCATTTAAGAAATCCTTTCCAACCCTGCAATTATAAAGATATTTACCTATATGTCTTCCAAAAATTTAAATTGTTTTACACTTCTGACAAAAATGTAGTATAAATTAGGGATTCAATTTCATTTTTCTCCATATGAATAACCAAATGTCTCAGCCTCCTCTTTTCCTCAGTAGCATATAATGCTGGTTTTCCTATGCTGTGTGTGTCTGTTGGTCAATTTGTTCACATTTGGGCTAATTCCATACTGTATTAATTATAGCTATAAAATATTAAATTAATATTAATTGAATTAATTCTTAATTTAGTTTATGAATATTAATTATAGCTATAGCTTTGAAATAAATATTGATATCTGGCAGAGCAAGAACCATCATTATTTCCTAAGTCATTACCATCACTTTATTCTTATTCTTCAGGAGTATTTTGATTATTCCTGGCCCTTGTCAATTTCTGTAAAAAATATAGGTGTGAGTCATGTATTTCTCTTCAGTCATTTTGGTAACTTATTCTCCAGATATTTGTCTATTTCATCTAAGGTCTCAGTTGGCTGCCATAAAGTTTTTAGGGTATTAACAATAAATTTATTCTGGATCTGTAGCTATTACATGTTTTTTCATTTTTAATTTTATCATTGACTTGTCTCTTTCTTTTTTTTTTTTGAGACGCAGTCTCGCTCTGTCGCCCAGGCTGGAGTGCAATGGCGCGATCTGAGCTCACTGCAAGCTCTGCCTCCTGGGTTCAGGCCATTCTCCTGTCTCAGCCTCCTGAGTAGCTTAGGACTACAGGCGCCCGCCACCACGCCCGGCTATTTTTTTGTATTTTTAGTAGAGATGGGATTTCACCGTGTTAGCCAGGATAGTCTCTCGGTCTCCTGACCTGGTGATCCGCCCGCCTCAGCCTTCCGAAGTGCTGGGATTACAGGTGTGAGCCACCGCGCCCGGCCGCCTTATCTCTTATTCTCTTAATCTTATTATTGACGTCCAAGTTACTATTTTTGAGAGAGTCTCACTCTGTCTCCCAGGCTGGAGTGCAGTGGTGTGATCTTGGCTCACTGCAACCTCTGCCTCCCAGGCTTGAGCCATCCTGCCGCTTCAGCCTCCCGAGTAGCTGGAACTACAGGCACAACACCACGTCCAGCTAATTTTGTACTTTTTTTTTTTTTTTTTTTTTTGAGACGGAGTCTCACTCTCACCCAGGCTGGAGCACAGTGGCGCGATCTCGGCTCACTGCAAGCTCCGCCTCCCGGATTCACGCCATTCTCCCGCCTCAGCCTCTCCGAGTAGCTGGGACCACAGGCACTCGCCACCGTGCCCAGCTAATTTTTTGTATTTTTAATAGAGACGGGGTTTCACCGTGTTAGCCAGGATGGTCTCAATCTCCTGACCTCGTGATCCGCCTGCCTCGGCCTTCCAAAGTGCTGGGATTACAGGCGTGAGCCACAGCGCCTGGCCTGTACTTTTTTATTTATTTATTTATTTTAATAGAGACGGGGCTTTGCCATGTTGCCCAAGCTGGTTTCAAACTCCCGGACTCAGGCGATCCATCTGCCTTGGCCTATCAAAGTGCAGGTATTATAGGCATGAACCACTGCAGCAGGCTAACATCCAAATTATTTTGTCTTAAAAGACAAACTTTTACCTTTTTTTTAAATCTTCTGTATTACATCTTTGTTTTCTGCTTTATGGGTTATTCCTCTTACAGTGTTATCTCTTCCCTCTACTCTCTTAGGGTTTATTCTGTTATATTTTAATGTTTTAAACTGAGTGTCCAGTGTATTAACACTCAGTCTATCCTTTAAGATATAAGCATTTAAAACTACAAGTGTCTATCTGCCACTTTCTCTGCCTGTCTTTTTTTATTATAGAGTATTTCAAACATATACAAAATTGGACAGCGTAACAAACCTCCATGCATCCATCAACTAGCTTGCTGAAGCAAGATATTTGAATATAAAATAAATGATCATCTTAATACTGACCCACTCTCTTCTTGGCACCATATTATTTTTAAGACATTCTCAGACATCAGTGCATCCCATGTTTTGATACAGTATTTTCATTACTATTTACTTCTAAGTGTTTTACTTTTATAATTTATAAAGTTACTTAGGAGTGTTTTTTTTAATTTCCAAAAGTATTGATTTTTTGTGGGGGTATCATTTTGTATTGACTGCTAATTGTATTGTGTTCAAAGACTAAGTTCTATATTAAACTAACTCTTTTTTTTTTTTTTTAATACAGAGTCTTGCACTGTTGCCGGGGCTAGAGTGCAGTGGCGCCATCTCGGCTCACTGCAACCTCTGCCGCCCGGGTTCAAGCCATTTTCTTGCCTCAGCCTCCTGAGTAGCTGGGATTACAGGCACCCGACACCACACCCAGCTAATTTTTTGTATTTTTAGTAGAGACGGGGTTTCACCATGTTGGCCAGGCTGGTCTCGAACTCCTGACCTCGTGATTCGCCTGCCTTGGCCTCCCAAAGTGCTGGGATTACAGGCATGAGCCACCGTGCCCGGCCTAAACTAACTCTTTTACATTTGTTGAGACAGTGCACTTCTATTTCAGGAGTCAGATACTTTATGTCATCTAAGTATGTATTATAAAAGCTGTATCTACACTAATATTTTTGTCTGCTTGATCAATAGTTGAAATCTTCCATTATGATGGTAGACTTGTCAAAACTTCCCTATAGTTCTGTCATTTGTTTTTAACAAATCTGTTCTGTTAGGTAGGTAGCAGTTTCAGATTATACAATTTGGGTGATTTAAACCTTTTTTCATTATAAAGTCACTCATTTACAATGCATTCTATCTTAGGGACCATTTTAGCTGATGTATAGCTACTTCAGCTTTCTCTTGGTCCTATCTACCTATGACAAGTTGAGCGTCCCTAATCTGAAAATCCAAAATGCTCCAAAATCTGAAACGTTTTAAGCACCAGCATGATGCTCAAAGGAAATACATTTTTTCTGAGTTCTAAATGTTATCTAGTGCATAGAACTGGATTTTTGTTGTTGTTGTTGTTGTTGTTTTGTTTTTGAGACAGAGTCTCACTGTGTCACCCAGGCTAGAGTGCAGTGGCATGATCTTGGCTCACTGCAGCCTCCACCTCCCAGGTTCAAGCAGTTCTCCTGCCTCAGCCTCCCAAGTAGTTGGGATTACAGGTGCGTGCCACCAGGCCCAGCTAATTTTTGTATTTTTAGTAGAGACGAGGTTTTGCCATGTTGGCCAGGGTGGTCTCGAACTCCTGATCTCAGGTGATCCGCCTACCTTGGCCTCCCAAAGTGTTGGAATTACAGGCATGAGCCACCACACCTGGCTTAGAATTGGATTTTTTTTTTTTTTTTTTTTGAGATGAAGTCTCTCTCTGTCGCCCAGGCTGGAGTGCAGTGGCATGATCTCGGCTCACTGCAAGCTCCACCTCCTGGGTTCATGCCATTCTCCTGCCTCAGCCTCCGGAGTAGCTGGGACTATAGGCGCCTGCCACCATGCTTGGCTAATTTTTTGTATTTTTGTAGAGACGAGGTTTCACCTTGTTGGCCAGGATAGTCTTGATCTCCTGACCTCGTGATCCGCCCCCCTCGGCCTCCCAAAGTGCTGAGATTACAGGCGTGAGCCACCGCGCCTGGCTAGAACTGGATTTTTAAAATCCAGTAAATGTTTGGTAAATGTAGTACATCCCATATATCTCAACTAGTAATAAATTCGGATTTACTTGTCATCATCTTCTTTTGTGTTTATGTTAGCCTTGTTTTTCTAATCCGGCAGTCCCCGACCTTGTTGGCACCAGGGACTGATTTTTGTGGAAGACAAATTTTTCCACGGACACGGTTTTTTTTTCCATGGATGGTGGCCGGGGCGGGCATGGTTTTGGGATTAAACTGTTCCACCTCAGAAAATCAGGCAGTAGATTTCCATAAGGAGCACGCAACCTAGATCCCTCACATGCGCAGTTCACAATAGAGTGCTGCTGTGAGAATCTAATGCAGCAGCTGATCTGACAGGAGGCGGTGCTCAGGCAGGTTTGCCGCTGGCTTCCTGCTGTGCAGCCAGGTCCTGAACAGGTCAGGGACTGGCAGCCTGGGGGGTTGGGGACCTCTGCTGTGTTGTTTTCCCCTGTTGTTCTTGCTGCTACTAAATTGATAAAGCTTTCTTTATTTTCCCTCTACAACTTTGGAAGCTACACATTTTGATTAGTAATTACACTAAAAACTACAGCTTCCATACTTAAAGCCTAAAGTTAATTAAGATCCTTACACTCTGCTCCCAAAGAAATGCAAGGCTCTTAGAACACTGTAATTCTGATCACTGAACTATTGTTTTCAGCATTTTTTGTTTTTGAGACAGGGTCTCACTCTGTTGCCCAGACTGGAGTGCACTAGTGCAATCAATCATAGCTCACTACAGTTTTGAACTCTTGGCTTAAGTGATCCTCCTGCCTCTGCCTGCCAAGTAGCTGGGACTACAGGCATGTCACTGTGCATGGCTAACTTTTTAATTTTTTTTAGAGACCAGGTCTCACTATGTTGCCCAGGCTGGTCTCAAACTCCTGGGCTCAAACGATCCTCCTGCCTTGGCCTCCCAAAGTGCTGGGATTACAGGCGTGAGCCACCATGCCCAGCCGGTTTTTATTCATTTTTTAATATGCCTCCAAAGGAGGCATTATTTATCATGGTTTTCTATGGTTCATATTGAGTTATATTTGCCCGGATCTTCATCAGTCTTTTTAGTTAATCGCTGTCTATTATGTATCACTTCTTCCTTCTTTATTGAATTTTTAAAATTCATGTGGCATATATTTCAGTAGGCTTTTCAGTGAGGGTCTGTTATCCTAAAGTCTCTCAGTCTTTGAAAAGTCTTTAGTTCACTTTCATCTTTGGGTGATAACTAGAAATCAAATTCTAGATTGACAGTTATTTTTCTCTATTATTTTGAAGCTACTGTATTGGCTCTGATTTCTATGGCTGTATGGAGAACTTCTACCAGCAGATTAGATTCTTGTGGGTAAACTCTTTTTCTTTTTGGTTGCTTTTAAGCTTTTTCTCTTTATCTATGTTGTTCCGCAGTATTATTTTTATTTATCCCTGGCTCGCTGCATTTCCTAAATGTGAAGATTCGTGTCTCATTAATCATTTTCAGCCATTAATAATATTGCCTTGCTCCTCTACTCTTGATTCTCTCCTCCTAGAACTTCTACAGGACATGTGCTGAATATTCTCTTTCCATTTTTCATGCCTCTTACGCCGTATTTTCCATCACTACTCAATTCTTGCTAATTTCCCCAACTTCATTTTATAGTTTATTTTTTTATTTTTATTTTTATTTTTGACATGGAGTCTCACTCTGTCACCCACGCTGGAGTGCAGTGGCACGATCTCGGCTCACTGCAACCTCCACCTCCCGGGTACAAGCGATTCTCCTGCTTCAGCCTCCCAAGTAGCTGGGATTACAGGTGCACGCCACCAGGCCCAGCTGATTTTTTTGTATTTTTTAGTAGAGACGGGGTTTCAACATGTGTGCCAGGTTGGTCTCGAACTCCTGACCTCATGGTCCACCCACCTCGGTCTCCCAAAGTGCTAGGATTACAGGCACGAGCCACCGCGCCAAGCCCAGTTTATTCATTCTCTAATTCTGTGTCCTAATATCTTCATTAAGTTAATTTCCAGTACGGTTGTACCTCGGTATCTGCAGGGAGTTGGTTCCAGGATTCCTTTGACTACCAAAATCCACAGATGCTCAAGGGCCCTATATAAAATGGTGTCTTTTATGGTGTTTTTTTGTTTTGTTTTTGTTTTTTGAGACAAGGTCTCATTCTGTTGCCAGGCTGGAGAGCAGTGGCTCAGTCACGGCTCACTGTAGCCTCGACCTCCTGGGCTCAGGTGATTCTCCCACCTCAACTTACCAAGTAGCTGGGACTATAGGCACGTGCCACTGTGCCTGGTCAGTTTTTGTATTTTGTGTAGACAGGGTTTTGCCATGTTGCCCAGGCTGGTCTACAACTCCTGGGCTCAAGCAGTCTGCCCACCTCCATCCCCAAAAATGTTGGGATTACACGTGTGAGCCACCATGCCAGGCCTGTAGTAGTATTTGCATGTAAACTGTGCACATCCTCCCATATACTTTAAATCATCTCTGGATTACTTATAATACCTAATACAATATAAATACTATGTAAATAGTTGTTACATTGTATTTTAAAATATGTATATTTTCATTGTATTTTTTCAAATCTTTCCCATCACATTAGTTGATTCTGAAGATGCAGAGCCCGTAAATATGGACAGCCAACTATGTTGTATTTCTCATTTCTGAAAATTCGATTTAGTTTCTAAAGTTTGTTTCCTTCTTCTAAATATATTTAAATATACTTTATTTGTAGCCTCTGCTTAATAATTCTATTATCTAAGTCCTTGGGGGTTTAAATCTTACTGCCTTCTGACTCTTATGATAAACCGTCCCCTTGCATGTTCTGTTTTTTTGAATTGTGATCTCAACTTCATTGGGGTTCATATGTGGATATCCTGCTAGGTCTGAGTTAACATGCAACAATCTAGAAATTCTGTTTCCTTCTGGCAACTGCCCTAGAAATACTTTTCATATTAAGTTCACAGGATTCTCAGACCACACGAGTAGTATAAATTTGAATCCCAAACTGGTGAGAAGGTAGGTCTATGGTGACAAATTCCCAGGAATGACTTTTATTCTCTGTACCATGAGTCCAAGCTAACACAAGCACTAGAGGGTGGATTTTTTTTTTTTTAATCCTTCCATTGAGGGTGAATGTCTTTAAAGGTCCTGGCTTTGTATGTGGATCTCAATCCAACTTCTCATCTTGTAGGGGGGCCTAAGACTTTACCTTGAGTGTCCTTGTGTGACCTTTAAAACCCGAGCATACTGGTTACAGAGACTAGGGACTGTCTTTACGCCCAGGCAGTCACAAAGCATAAACCACACACCATACTGTTGTTAAATTTCCTGTTTAGGACTCCGCCCACGCTGGAATGCAGTGGCACAATCTCAGCTCACTGCAACCTCCATCTCCCAGGTTCAAGTGATTCTCCTGCCTCAGCCTCCCAAGTAGCTGGGATTACAGGCACACGCCACCATGCCCAGCTAATTTTTATATTTTTACAAGAGATGGATTTTCACCATGTTGGCCAGGCTAGTCTCAAACTCCTGACCTCAAGTGATCCGCCTGCCTCAGCCTCCCAAAGTGCTGGGATTACAGGCGTGAGCCACCATGCCCGGCGGAACCTTGATCTTTTAAATGTGAATTTCGGATATTTCTATTACCTGTAAGGAGAGAGGTGGGAAAGATGAAGGTTGAAGGGAATACTGAATAAGTAACTCCTGCGTACTAGCTCTCAATACATGAGATGTTTGATAACAGCTATACAAAACAAGCCATGTTAATAGATGAGAAATTAAAGCTCAGAAAGGTTAAGTAATTTCGCTAAGGTCACAATGTACTATATTACATCTGAATTCACAGTTGAAATTAACTAGACAGATCCATTTTCATTCTGGACATGGTGGTGTATGCCTGTAGTCCTAGCTATTCGGGGGGCTGAGGTGAGAGGATTGCTTGCGCTTAGGAATTCATGTACAGCCTGGGCAACATAGCAAGAAACTGTTTCTAAAAATAAATAGGCTAGGTGCAGTGGCTCACGCCTGTAATCCCAGCACTTTGGGAGGTGGAGGCAGGTGGATCACTTGAGGTCAGGAGTTCAAGACCAGCCTGGCCAACATGGTGAAACCCCCTCTCTACTAAAAATAGGAAAAATTAGCTGGGTGTGGTGGTGCGTGCCTGTAATCCCAGTTACTTTTGGGAGGCCGAGGCAGGAGAAGAGCTTTAACCCAGGAAGCAGAGGTTGTGGTGAGCTGAGATCATGTCACTGCACTCCAGCCTGGGCAACAGAGCGAGACTTTGTCTCAAATAAAAATAAATAATGTTGGGAGGCCGAAGTGGGGGGATCACGAGGTCGGGAGATCGAGACCATCCTGGCTAACATGGTGAAACCCTATCTCTACTAAAAATACAAAAAATTAGCTGGGCGTGGTGGCGGGCACCTGTAGTCCCAGCTGCTCGGAAGGCTGAGGCAGGAGAATCGCTTGAACCCGGGAGGCGGAGGTTGCAGTGAGCCGAGATCGTGCCACTGCATTCCAGCCTGGGCGATAGAGAGAGACTCCATCTCAAAAAATAAAAAATAAGTTAACAAATAATCAATTTTCTTCCTCTACAGCAGAGGGTCAGCAAACTTATTCTGTTAAAGGCCAAATAATAAATATTTTAGGCCTCATAAGCCATATGGTATTGACTGCAACTATTCAATTTTACTGTTGTATCATTAAAGCAGCCACTGAAAAGTGTAAACAAATAAGCATGACTATGCTCCCATAAAACTTTAAGGACATTGACATTTGAATTTCATATAATTTTCACATATAACAATACTATTATTACTTGGATCTTTTCCCCAACCATATAAAAATATAAAATCCATTGCTAATGCATGGGTCTTGCAAAAACAGCCTGGAGTTGACCCACGGGCCGTGGTTTGCTGACCCTTATCATACACCATAACACCTCCTTGGAAGTACACCTCTCTAATGCCTTTGTTCCAAACAATACTGGGTTAGGAAAGACATGGAAAAAGGAAAATGAGACACATTATTTTTTGTACCCTATGGGTGATTGAGGGGTTGTTGCTACATAGCCCCCTCAATTTGTGCTGTAACAATATGCAGTTAAGATCCTTGTTCTAATGTTAAATGTCTCTTCTGTGGCTTATCCTAACTTAAAAAAAAAAAAAAAAAGCCATCTTACTTAAATGAACTTACAATTTTAAGACAGGGTCTCACTCTGTCACCCAGGCTGGAGTGCAGTGGTACAATCACGGCTCATTGCAGCCTTGACCTCCTGGGCTCAAGAGATCCTCCCACCCCAACCTCCCAAGTAGCTGGGACTACAGGTGTGCACCACTATGCCTAGCTCATCTTTTTTTGTTTTTTAAAAAGATATGGAGTCTTGCTGTTTTGCCCCGGCTGGTCTTGAACTCCTGGACTCAAGCAATCCACCTGCCTCAGCCTCCCAGTGTTGGGATTACAGGTGTGAGCCACTGTGCCCGGCCTGAATTATCTTCTTGTAAAATTTCCTTTAATGCTTAATAGTTGATGTATAGTATGTGCTAACTAAATATTCACTGATAAACATTAATCAGATGCTGCTAAATATTGTCTTTCTTTATTCACAGATGATAGTCAATGGGCACAACATATAAGTAGTTACAATGAAATGAGAAGCAATATAGCAGTCAGGCTATATGCATGATTTAACAACAAAATTATCACTTCCTTTCAATTTAGTATAAGGGACAATTTAAAAAGCATTTCTTGGCCCTATCATTTCTGTTCCAGTAGTTAGTGTTCATACGTGAATACTAAGTTTGACATTCCTTTCTCCTATAGAACCATTTTGGTGATCTGGATGGTGGCCACTATACTGCTTTCTGCAAGAATTCAGTCACCCAGGCCTGGTATAGCTTTGATGACACACGAGTCAGTGAGATTCCAGATACTTCTGTTCAAAATGCTACGGTGTATCTCCTGTTCTATAGCTGCCAGCCCTTTTCCATACCAATACAAAAGCGTTAAGAGCCAGGAAAATGGTGTTTCCTGAACACTGCAAAACAAGCAATCAGCATCTGGTGGTAGAGTTTTGCTTGGTCATTAAACTCTTAGAACTTACTTGCATCATTAACATTTTCATGCCTTGTGGGCATGTTATACAACCTTTTATCTTAAGATAAATCTGTCGTTCAGAAGATGGGTCTTGGTTCACTGAAAGAGGCAGTGTGAATATAATGCAATGCTAATGGATGGAGGCCTTCAAAACACTGCAATTATATAGTGAGTTCAGGTTTCAAAATCCAGTGTTTATCAGAAAATTTCCCATAATCATATATATTCAACAAATTATTTTCCAGATACTCATGAAGCTAAACAAAAATAATTTTTGTTCAAATGGCTCTGAGTTTAAGAATATGATTTGAATATATTTGATACAATAATTTAGCCAAGAAGTGGTCTCTTAGACTAATTGTAAAACATGAAAAGTTGTCAGCTTCACAATTTGAACCCCATCCTTTCATCTTCTCCCTGAGAGCCTGCTAAGGGTGGTCTCTTTCTGAAACACTTTTGGAATCTTATTTTTATATGGAGTGTTTTACTGACTACATATATAGCAACTGAGTCCCTCGGTTAAGTAAGTAAGTAAGTTATAAGCTCCTTTAACCCTCTTAATACATCACTCTGTAAAGATGTAGTTTATAATGCAGTTCACTTTGCAATCATGCCTGACTCCCGGCATTTTTACTTTAATATTTAGAATGAATATTCTCAATATGTGAGAATACTAGTCTTGAAAGAATGACTCTGGGTGTTATTATATAGCACGTGTGTGTATAAAATCTATGGTTTTATTGTCCTATATTTGATAATACAATATTAAAGACAGAACATCCACAGGGTTATAAATTATTTTTCTCATTAAGATTTTAATGTAGCTGTAAATGAAATTCTTGTTTTAAAAAAATTAGTTTCCATTTATTTTTTTAGAATAAAGATTTAGTGCACAAATACAGCCCAAAGCCAACAGAAAAATCGCTTTGCCCTGTCATTTCCCTAAGAAAGCACTGAAGTTACTCAAAATAGGCTGAAAGAAAAAAAGCAATCCTCTGAGTTCTAGGTTTCACAAAAGGACCACGTGTTAAACTATGTACATTGATCTGATGTGCAAGTATGCAATAAATATGTACACGTACATTCCTATCTGCTTTACATCATTCTAGAGTATTCATAGTATATCAAGATGGGATTTAGAAATGTGAAAAGGCTGTAACAGTGAAAAGGAAAAAAAAAGATACAATGGTTTTTAGACCAGTCGAATAATAATGCTTAGCTAGTTAATTATTTTAACTTTGGAGCAGACTAAAAAAGTTGTTTTGAAATAAATGGTACCTGTAAGTGATGCTTACTGCAATACTTGTTAAATGTTATTTGTCAGCACTGACCGGAATTATATAGTGCTAGTAACACAGCTCCCACTGTCCTGGAATTCCTCTAAACGGCCAGCTATAGCTACCATTATCTTGATAAGCATTTCAAGAGTTGTGTTGCTGAGCCTTTTAAAAGATAACTAGTTTATAACCTATGTCTCCTTATGTGGCTACATCAGTTACTCGTGGTCCCAGTGAAGTATAAAAGAGGATATAAGCTGCTGAAGATTTCACAGAAGAAACGGAGATATCAGAAACTTCATGATCATCAAACTTAAACCACCGTTGTCTTGCTGCATTTTTACAATAGGCTGTGTAGTGGCCTCCATCCAGCCCGCCGTAGTGATTCTGTGCCAAACAAGATAGAAAAATCAATTCAATTAAAATTGTTATTTAAAATATGCCAACAGTTTCAAAGCTTTATGTTGTTCTTACTCTTCCACGAGGTAGGAAACCACTTAAAACTTTTTGTTTCAAAGCAAGTTTAAAAAAAAAAAAAAAAGTCTTCAGTTCAAAGAGATACTTACTGAAACAGAAAACAAATTATATTTCTTCAAATTGTTCTTTGGACCAATAACATACTGTGACAAGTCAAGATTTTCTAACGGGAAGTCCACAGATGTCTGTAATTTTTGTTTCCACCTGCCATCGTAGGAAAAACTGCAGAACAAAACATTACAATTACACCGACAGAGGAAGATACCAGGATGAATCCTCATTCATTAACATCTAGATTTTTGGCCAGGACCGTAAAATCCATTTCAAATACAAAGACTTGGAATTTTAGTAGTAGAGGAACCTGTTAAAGACATTTGGCTTCATTTCCATTTTACAAACGAGAAAACTGAGGCACACAGATATTTAATGATGTGCCTAAGGTCAAACAGCCAGAATGGTAGAGGTAGGACTATACTCTGGTCCAGCTACAACTGCTACATGAGTCTTCTAGGAAGGTAAGACCCACATATTTATAATGCTGATCACCACAAAAGAAAGAATGACAGCTGCTCTCGAGTCAAGCTTGTACTTCAGAGGAAACTAGAGCCAGAAATTGAAAGTAGGGAGACTACTGACTAAAATAATGCCATTCATTCCATTATTCCGGCATATTCTGCTCCTTTAAACATCAAAACAATGATATCTTGGTTGGTGTAATATGGTTATTTCATAATTTTTAAAATATTCAGCATTAAAAATTTTAACAAATGTGTAATCACTTATAGAATGTTTAAAATGTGTAATCACTTATAGAATGTTTATACTTCCAGAATCCTCAACTAGGACAATGGAAAAAACTAGCTTAGAAAAATTTACACAAGAGAAATCTGAACATGTCAATTTGGAAATTAACATAAGGAACTAAGAATCTCAATACAAGATAAAACATTTTTAACAGAAATGCTTTTTTTGACAAAAATTACAGTTCTCAATAAAAAAGTACAACTTCCTTTAAAAAGTTTTTCAAATAATCAACTCAAAGTTCTTGAGTTACATGGATTATGTGAAGACCAAAGAATAAGCAAAAGATTTGGTTCGTGTTTTATAACTTGTCATTATTCTTTCTATTATAGGACTAGATCTTTTCCATCAATTGGACAAATCTGGACGAAATTATTTCTGTACCTAATGGTATCATTAACATATTTTATCATTAAAATACTTTAAAAATTATAAATTCCATTTAACACATAACTAAGTCTGTTATATTTTAGTGTGCTGTTTGAATGTTACATTTCATGTGCTAATTTGTTTGAATTATACTGTAACATTTTTATACATTTTCACTTGATGCTTTGTAATTATTTAAAATTATAAGGAATTACATGAAATAGTGGTATTGTCATTTTGCTCTGGTATTGAAAACAGTGAGGTGAACTAACAGTCTCATTTCTGCTTTATTTCCCTAGATCTACTGTAACCAGATAATTGTCCTTTGTTATGTACCCATGGCAGGAAGTACAAGTATAAATACACAGAACTTAAAATTCCCTCATTTAATTTCACTGAACAGGAGGACAAACTTTCCCCTTTACCGTTTCAGATGCACTAAAAGCACAGGTGGTAACTTCCAGATTTCTATCTTTTTTAGAGAATCCCGTCGAGCTCTGCAATGACTGCAGTAAAATCTGTTGTTATCTGTGAGTTTTTCTTCTTTGGAAAATAATCTAAGGCAATCCTGGCAGAAAAAAATAAGCAGCAGATACTCGTTAATTCGTTTCTTCAATAATGTCAGAGAGCACCTATTTAGTCAGTCACTCTGCAGGCACCAGTGATTCAACAGCAATCTACACAAAAGAGTTCCTGCCTTCCCAAAGCTTGTGATCTAGTGAGAAGCACAGACAAGCGAACAGTGACAGCACAGGGTGTGGTGAGTGCTACCTACAGTGTGTTGTGACAGGACACAGGAAAGCCCCTGACCTGGTCAATCAGGGAAAACCTGTTGGAGGAAATGACATTCTGGAGGTACTTTAAGACTAAAGGTATCAACAAGCTTTTATATAAGAAACATTGTTGATACATGGAAAACAGGATATTTATTTGATATCCCCATGTAAAGCAAATGCTTATGAAAAGTAGGCCTAAGTTAGTCAACAGACAACTTTCCAAATTATAAAACTTTTTAAAAACATACTAACAAACAATTCTGAAAGAATATTTAATAAAGGTATCTTTAAAAAAGAAATTTCTAATTCTTTCTAATCTACATAGGCCTAATTATAAAACAGAATTTATATTGAGTTTTACCGATAAAAATTTTTTTTTTTTTTTTTTAAGAAGGAGTCTTGCTCTGTCCCCTAGGCTGGAGTGCAGTGGCGAGATCTCAGCTCACTGTAAGCTCCGCCTCCCGGGTTCATGCCATTCTCCTGCCTCAGCCTCCTAAGTAGCTGGGACTACAGGTGCCCACCACCACGCCCGGCTAATTTTTTCTATTTTTAGTAGAGATGGGGTTTCACTGTGTTAACCAGGATGGTCTCGATCTCCTGACCTCGTGATCTGCCCACCTCGGCCTCCCAAAGTGCTGGGAGTACAAGGCGTGAGCCACCGGGCCCGGCTCAGTTTTAATGATAAAATGTTTATAAGGGTAAAGACCAGAAATTTACATCTCTATATCCATAAAAACAGCATTTTTATCCAATAAATCATTTTCTCTTTACATCTTAAACTTACCTGTAATGTACATTTACTTGTGGATGCTAGCGGTAGAGACAAATACATGAAGGCCTCAAATGTCCTAGACTTTTTGTGACATGTGAGGCACTGTACTGTAGATTTGAATTGACCCTGAAAAAGTGCAACAATAATAGACTCATTGAGCTGCTTGTGTTTCTGCCAGGCATGTTCTGCAGCTTTAAAGTCATCGAGATGATCATTATTTTCTTCTTTATGTCTCTTCCGATTATCAGCCTGGAAATAAGATGATTTAAGCTCTATATTAATATCTCAAAGGCAACACTTAAATATAAATTGAAAGAATAAAAGTGAATACAAATACTTGGCAGATTTAGAAACACCTGTAGTTCTCATAAAGGAGTTCTGATCTCCTTGAGTGTGGCAAAAAATAATTCTAGCCAAAAATATAAAAAAAAACCAATTTATTGAAGGAATGTGACTTGTTGAAATTTCCCAAATTTTTATTTAAAAAGCTGAAAAGGGCCAGATGTGGTGGTTCATGCTTGTAATCCCAGCATTCTGGGAGGCCAAGGCAGGAGGACTGCTTGGGGGCAGGAGTTCGAGACCAACTTGTGCAACACAGTGAGATCCCCCCCCATCTCTACTAAAAAAAGAAAAAGCTAAAAAGTTTGGTTTTGAGAAAAGATATCCCACATATAGCTGGGAATTAGGGCTACAACTGGACAGATATGATTTTGTTGCCCTAGCCTCTCTCTCTCTATATATATATGTGTATATATATATATCTGTTTAGTGGTTAAGAATAGTGACCCCAAAAGTATGTGAGACAAAAAGTGCTAAAAAGTTGTAGTATATAAATGGAGGGTGGTCATTTATGTATACATACATGCCTTTATAATAACTAGTCACATGAGTCATTTGGTTACATGTAATAATTTTTTTTTTTTTTTTTTTTTGAGAAAGAGTCTCACTCTGTTGCCCAGGCTGGAGTGCAGTGGTCACTGCAATTTCGGCTCACTGCAACTTCTGCCTCCCAGGTTCAAGCGATTCTCCTGCTTCAGCCTCCTGGGTAGCTGTGATTACAGGCACATGCCACTGCACCCAGCCAATTTTTGTATTTTTAGTAGAGATGAGGTTTTGCCCTATTGGCCAGGCTGGTCTCAAACTCCTGACCTCAGGTGATCCACCAGCCTTGGCCTCCCAAAGTGCTGGGATTACAGGCATGAGCCACTGTGCCCAGCCAAGTAATTCTTATTTTAGAAGGATGTATAAGAATAAAGGCATGTTCCACTTTAAGGGACTGGGAAAAAGAAAAGAATAAGGGTATGTACAATAACATATACATATTATATAAACATAGCATACAATAAAAATGCTCAAACTGTCTATAATCTTTTATAAGATAATTTATGATTTTACTTTCACATACATGTGGGTCACAAACTCCAATAACTATTTTAACATTTGCGAATTTCTCAGCAATACTGCTTGTTAATTAGTAAATACCAACTGTATATGCTTCAAATATTACACTTACCAGATGTTTTATAATTCTCTTATACAGTCACTATTTGAATAAACAAGCACTGAACTATCACCAACTAGAATTTTAAACTGCTATAAAAATACAGTGCTACTGAGCAACCCTAAAGAGTCTCTGCAACTTAGAAAAATCAAATTTCTTACTTTATTTAGATCTTCATGGAGACCATCCATTAGGAATAGAAGCAATTCTTGTGAATCTTGCTGACTGTATCCTGCAAACTGGTCATTGATCTTCCCAATGGTGATTTTAAAGTCTTTTGGACTGATATATCTATACTGTCCTGTCCACAGGGCTTTCATGATTATACCAAATTCTTCTGCCACTTCACCTTTATGCCCCAACAAATTTGACCTGTGCAAATAAAAGTTACAAAAAACAATAAAGGAAATTTAAAAGTTAAGCAAGGTACAGTGGATTCTTGATGTCAACATGAAATTGTTCACATACTGTAGCACTACATTAAACTACTTATTTGCAGGCTTACCACCAGATTCTCATCTGAGTCTGACTTGCTTACATCCCTTCAGCTTCCTTCTTTTGGCTGCAAGCCCTGCATCGTCTCCTCATCATCAACAGGCTCCAGTTCACGACAGCGAGGTTCTGCCTTCTGGCACTGCTCTCATCCTGTCTGTCCTTTACTAATCAGAGAAGGCTTTACTCTTTTTTGAGATAGAGTCTCATTCTGTCACCCAAGCTGGTGGAGTATAGTGGCACAATCACGGCTCACTGCAGCCTTGACCTTCTGGGCTCAGGTGATCCTCCCACCTCAGCCTCCCAAGTAGCAGGAACTAGAGGCATGTGTCACCACACCTAGCTAATTTTTGTACAGACAGTTTTGCCTTGTTGCCCAGGCTGGTCTCAAACTCCTGGGCTCCAAGTGATCTGCCCACGTCAGCCTCCCAAAGTGCTAGGATTACCAGTGTGAGCCACCATGCCCAGCCTTCATTATTCCTAAGGATAAAGATATTTTCCTCTTTCCTAATTTGACTTCTCTGGAGCTGAGTGGTAAGTACCATGGTTTGAAAGGTAAAATGGGTTCTTGATGTCAACATGAAATTATTCACGTACTGTAGCCCTACACCAAAATGCTTACTTATTCATAGGTTACCACCAGATTCACTTCAAAGATTCCAAAATTCAGGTGTTGCCAATGTGACAGGATTAACAGATGGGGCCTTTAAAGAGGTGATAAGGCCATGAGGGCTCCCTTCCCTGGTGAATAGGATTAGGTGCCGTTATTAAAGGGCTTGACAGGAGGAGTTTGTCCTCTTGCCCTTCTACCTTCTACCATGTGAGGATACAGCAAAAAAGCTCACCAGATGCCGGCACCTAGATGATGGCCTTCCCAGTCAAGAACTAAGAGAAAATAAATTTCCATTCTTTACAAATTACCTAGTCTCAGGTATTTTGTTATAGCAGCAGAAAACTAATGGACTAAGACAGGAAATATGGTTAGATCATCCTTTTAGCATTATAATGCAAAAAGTATGACATTTATTTACCTGTTAATATCATCCTGATAACAGTTTCGGTTGAAATAATCAGCCAAATGTGGAGCATTACATAGGCACTGCAATATTGAGTTCATATAACAAGTATTTCCTAAGTTACGAAGTCCAGTAAGAGCTGGTCCAGAACCTCCAAAAACAGGATTGAGGTTCCGAATCTGAGAAGCAGAAAGCCTTGAGATCTCAGCTTTAGGATAACATGTTGGCCTGAGGAAGAAAAAGGATACAAGATGTCTTAAAATGCTGAGCATATGAAATTAAGGTTCTATACTATAAATGGCAGCAAACTGTAGCACCTGTACCACAGACATCTTGTAAACAGTTAATATGTTAACTCATAAGATGCTGGGCCTTCCAGGACATTTAATATTTAGGTTAACATTAGTCATACGACTAAGGTCTGAGACCTTCCCATGAAACACATAACCTCTTAATGTGGGTCATGGTTCTTAGAGACACCTTGAGATAGATAGATTATCTCACTTCTCATGAACTAGGAGCTCTAGTAGAGAAGCCTCTTTTAAACTCCTTTAAATGATCCCTGGAAGTTTGGCATTATCAAATGTTTGAACTCACCCAGAATGCCAAATGAGGAATAATAAAAAAACAAAAAACCATACTGTGGAGTAGATATCAAGGGAAGCAGAGGTTATTTGGGTACTATTACTTTAGAGTGTATTGACTATCCACGGATGGATACACAATTACAGTCGAAAAATACAGTTCCAGCTGGGCACAATGGCTCATGTCTATAATCCCACCACTTCGGGAGGCCGAGGCAGGCAGATCATCTGAGGTCAGGAATTTGAGACCACCCTGGCCAACGTGGTGAAACCCCGTCTCTACTAAAAATACAAAAAGTAGCCGGGCATGGTAGTGGATGCCTATAGTCCCAGCTACTCAGGAGGCTGAGGCAGAAGAATCGCTTGAGGAGGCAGACGTTGCAGTGAACTGAGATCATGCCACTGCACTTCAGCCTGGGTGACAGGGTGAGATTCTGTCTCAAAAAAAAAAAAAAAAAAAAAAATTCCTTAGTTGCACTAATCACGTTTCAAAGTAGACACAAACCATACCGGACAGCACAGATATAGTACATTTCTATCACTACGGAAAGATCTGCTGGACAGTGCTGGGGCAGAGAATGCCTTCTAGACTTCTGTAATATGGTGTATTTGATTTATATGTGGAACTACTAGAACTGCTCAAGCATAAGGAAAATCTTAACTGATAGGTCTTTTTTCTGTTTTAATTAATCCTTAACATTCTTCTACCCCTAAAAGTCACACTGAGAACAGATTAAACTATATTTCCATCAGCTTTTCTTTACGTGTTCTCAGGTGCATACTTGCGTGCTTTTTCTGTTCAATATATAAAAAAATACACGAACAGCATATAGTCCTTAAAACATTATCAAATTAACACTTTACTAAGAATGATGATTCAAGAAGAAATTAAATCTCACTAGTTATTATAATGAACCCTAAAAGATTAACTGAATTTTTAAAAGCTCCTTTGAATAAGTCTGCACCTGGCAGGGTAAGTTCTCAGAAAAAATTTCAACTTTCTTAGGATGTGTTCAACTTACTTAGGATTAGGCTTAAAAGACAGCCTAATTAAAATTCCTTAGCAAATACAAGTATACAATAAATGGGAAAAAAAAACCATTTATTTATACTTCCAACTATTGCCCCCCTCCTCCCAAAAAAGTAAAGATTAGAAGTGGTAAACAGACTTAAATCATCTCCTCATAGCCCTATCAGTCGTAAGCTAAGAGGATTCCAAAAGGGACGAAGCCAGAAGTATAGCTAAATGAAACTATTTTGGGAAACCTAACCTATTGGTCACTATTTGTAAACAGAATAGCAAAAATACAATGAAGGAAAAAGGAACAGAATAAGGATTAGAGGATGATATAATACTAAAGTGCTTGTTATTTTAATACTATAGGAAAACTTCGCTTACATTATTGGCTAAGGGAAAAAAAAGTTTGGAACTTGAGTGCTGTAATAAGGCAAGCTCAATATTCCTGAAAATTATGGTCCTCAAAGGGAGATTCCGGGACCACAGGAGGTCTATGAAAAACCTGAGGGTACTATGGCATGAAACTGTAAAACATAACAATGATTTTATATCTACATTAACACTTAAAATAATCCTCTCTGGGATGATATTAAGTGAGCACTTGGGAGAAAAACCAACAACATTTTCTCTATTCATTCGTTTTGTTCTCTGTGGTAAATAATAACGGCTGGTATAGCCATCCACAGAAATTTCCAACTCCCTGACACTAACATGCTGATAGATTCAGAGTAGAAATTTTGAAATACAGCACATTATTTTAGTTCTAGGAGTTAAGATAAACATACTTGTTTTCCCGATTAACCGTTGGAGTTACTGTTGGCTTCCTCTTCTCTTCCTCTTGAATAGCCTGGGTTATATCTGGGGAGGAGTAGGAGCGCTTCAGTTTGGAAGGTTCCCTATCCCGCTCAGCAGGAATCTGTGGCTTGGCTTTATGAGTTGGAGGGGTGGAAGGAGGTGCAGATGAAGGAGCCATTTCCGGTGGGTACATATGAACAGTGTTGGTGGGTGAATGATAATAACGAAAGGTTCCAGTGATTGGGTCAAGAAACTTAGATGGAAAAGAAAAAAAAAAAAACAGGTCAAAAAACAAAAATAAGCATTATATAAACAAAGAAAACACTCCAAAGTATTCTGCTAAATTTACTTTTGGATTAAAATAATTCGAATAAAATGGTGATAAACTTCAAACGAAATTTAGTTTTAAAGTAATACACCATTTCTAAATGATAAATGCCAGAATGCTCATATATTGTAGCCAGCATCTCAGGTTGGGTATTGAGAAATCTCATCCTGTTATAATTAGGGGAATAAGCTATGTTCTCTATAATGGAGAAATGGAATTGACTCTGCATTACAGAAGGTGTAAAATAAACAAACATTTTTTAGGAACACAGTGGCTATTTTACTGCTAATTCTGACTTTTACCTTGGCCCAGCCTGAAGGCAGTCCTGGTACGATCCTCCCCATTTCTTCACTTCGTGCTCTTGTCAAAGGTTCTCGTTGAGCCTAATTAAAATAAAATAAAAATTAAAAAAAATTTTTAAAAAATCTGATTTTTCAATTAAATTTTGTCATATAAAAACTTAAGCTACTTGTACCAAAGAATCAAAAAACCTTGCCTTGGCTGCCCTTCATATTTTAAAAAACAGATTCAGAGATGAAAAAAATTATCTTTTTCTCAAAGTCCAAATATTACTATACCAAGGTGTAAAGAGGTATGTCTAAGCCTGTAATGATAGCAGGTGGCAAGGTGGAGGTAGATGGCCTTCTGTGGTAGTTCACGGGGAGGAAGACAGTGGATCCAAGCAAATAAAGGCCACATTCTTTTTTTTAATTTTGCATCTCAAGGTGTTTTAGTCAAAATTTTTTGTTTTAGTTTTCCACAGCAAACGATTACATAAAATATAAACCTAATGTATTCTTTAGGACTAAGTGTGCCCTTTCTCTGTATGCTAAGAGGTGTAAGTAGAGAATAGACGTTACAGCATCCTAGCAAATGAATATTCACAAGAAAGGCTACAAAATTTCATTATCATGGCTTATTCTAAATCTACCTAAAGTCATCTTGCTCTCCTAACATTTCTTTTTCTATATTCATTCATCCCACAAAATACTGATGAAATGTTATATAAGTAAAAACAAACCAATATATTGAGGCATCAACTTCAATGTAATTGAATGTGATACTTCCACTTCCTTTAAAAAATTATTAATAGAAAACAAAAACGCCTGATGAACCACCCATTTCTATTTTTATATTCTTCATGTCTTAAGATACATACATTCTAGGCCAGGCAGGTTGGCTCACGCCTGTAATTCAGCACTTTGGGAGGCCAAGGCAGGAGGATCTCTTGAGCCCAGGAGTTTTTGAGATCAGCCTGGGCAACACAGACCCCATCTCTATGAAAAAATTTTAAAAATTAGCCAGGTTCGGCCGGGCGCAGTGGCTCACGCCTGTAATCCCAGCACTTTGGGAGGCCAAGGCAGGTGGATCACCTGAGGTCAGGAGTTTGAGACCAGCCTGGGCAACATGATGAAACCCCATCTCTGCTAAAAAAAAAATACAAAAATTAGCCAGCCATGGTGGTATGCACCTATAATTCCAGCTACTCGGGAGACTGAGGCAGAATTGCTTGAACCTGGGAGGTGGAGGTTGCAGTGAGCTGAGTTTGTGCCACTGCACTCCTGCCTGGGTGGCAGAGCAAGACTCCATCTCCCAAAAAAAAAGCCAACCTTGGTGGCATGCACCTGTGGTCCTAGCTACTCAGGAAGCCGAGGTGGGAGGATCGCTTGAGCCAAGTGGTCAAGGCTTGAGCCCAGGTGGTCAGGTGAGCTATGATCACGCCACTGTACTCCTGCCTGGTGACAAAT
This sequence comes from Hylobates moloch, assembly GCF_009828535.3. Classification (NCBI taxonomy): domain Eukaryota; kingdom Metazoa; phylum Chordata; class Mammalia; order Primates; family Hylobatidae; genus Hylobates; species Hylobates moloch. Next base: position 94,695,427 of record NW_026652289.1, on the reverse strand, counting down.
TCTGTTGAATACAAACATGTAATAAATAGAATATGTGTGCTGGAAAAAAATTCTGCCAAAATGAAGGCAAATGGCACAACTAAATATCCACATGCAAAAAGATGGATTTAGATCCTTACCACACTATATATAAAAATTAACTTGAAATGGATCATAGATCTAAGGAACAAAACTAAAACCTTAAGAAGAAAATATCTTTATTACTTTATGACTTTGGGTCAAAAAAATGTTCCTTAGATACAATACCAAGCGCACAATCCACATGTGAAAAATATGACAGAATGGACTTCCACAAAAACTTTTGTGCTTCAAGAAACTCCATCAAGAAAACGAAAAGATAAGCCACATATTGGGAGAAAATGTTTGCAAATATCATTTAAAAAAATTTTAGAGATGGGGTTTCACTACATTGCTGAGGCTGTTCTTGAACCCTTGGCACAAATGATTCTCTTGCCTCACTCTCATAAGTAGCTGGGTCTGCAGGCGTGTGCCACCACACCTAGGCTTATACTTACACTGATTATGACTTTATGGATTTTAAAAACACTGCCCTCAAGCATTTAGCACAGTGCTAGAGACATAGTAGTTGCTCAGCAAATACAGTAAGTTTTATTGAGCCTTCTTAATACGTGAGAATTACTTTAAAATGCTATTTAATCAATACTTAGTTGTCTGTGGCATTTTACACAGAATGAGTGTAGAGTGGATCATACAGTATGAGATTTAAGACAGCCAGAAGATATACTGAATACCCTTGCTTCCTGAAGGGCAGAGATGGGGCAAGATGGTGGGTGGCCAACAAAGACAACTTTTGCTTTCCTTTCAATGTTGCCAAAGACCTTGGCTGTAGCTGGTGTGAAGCCCTGCTTAGAAGAACGTCAGGACCAGTGGGAGTAACTGCAAACCTCAATTTTCACTTTCTATTTTTTAGTCTTCACTTTGTGGTTCTGGTCATCTAATCCCTACTCTTTCTCTTTAAAAGGAACAGAAGGATGTCAGGAGAAGAGAAGGCATGTGTATATATACATCTCTCTCTCTTCATTTTCTCTTATTGTTAACTCATTTTCAGCTCCTTTGGGTTTCACTTTTGGAGCACTGCTGTTTGACTAAGGCTTAAGTTCTTAATTTTTGTCAGGTTTACACATCTTAAGAAATTTTATTTTTGGTTCTTAGAAGAACTTTAATAAAACGTGTTTTTTTCTGTTTTTATTTTTCCATAGGTTATTGGGGTACAGGTGGTATTTGGTTACATTAGTAAGTTCTTTTTTTTTTTTTTTTCCCAGAGAGAGTCTCGCTCTGTTGCCCAGGCTGGAGTGCAGTGGCGTGATCTCAGCTCACTGCAACCTCTGCCTCCTGGGTTCAAGCAGTTCTCCTGCCTCAGCCTCCCAAGTAGCTGGGACTAGAGGCACGTGCCACCACGCCCGGCTACTTTTTGTTGAGACAGAGTTTCATCATGTTGGCCAGGCTGGTCTCAAACTCCTGGCCTTAAATGATCCTCCCACCTCGGCCTCCCAAAGTGTTGGGATTACAGGTGTGAGCCATTGCACCCGGCCATTAGTAAGTTCTTTAGTGGTGATTTGTGAGATTTTAGTGCACCCATCACCTGAGCAGTATACACTGCATCCTATTTGTAGTCTTTTATCCCTTGCCCCCAAGTCCCCAAAGTCCATTGTATCATTCTTACATAACATGGTTTTAATGGGTTATGTGTTATATTTAGTTAATCTTAGATCTAAACAAATAAATTATATAAATTATTTGACTTCTGTAGTTAATGAACTTTTTTTGTATAAATATCAATGGGTTTGTTGTTGCTGTGGCTCTTTAACTGTTGCAGTCAAAAATAAGAAAACTGTGAATTCTGTCAGTCATTCTAGCCTTAATATATTTTATGTCATTTTTTCCGCTTTTGTTTGAGACAGGGTCTCACCCTTGTTGCCTAGGCCGGAATGCAGTAGCATGATCACGGCTCACTGTATCCTTGACCTTCCCAGGATCAGGTGATCCTCCCACCTCAGCCTATCAACTAGCTGGGACTACAGGCAGGCACCACCAAACCCGGCTAATTTTTTAATATTTTTTTCTAGAGACAGGGTTTTGCCATGTTGCCCAGGCTGGTCTTGAACTCCTGGGGCTCAAGCGATCCACCTGCCTCAGCCTCCCAAAGTGCCGGAATTACAGGCAGGAGCAACCATACCCTTTTTTTCCCCCTTTCTGTGGAGAAATGGGGTCTTGCTATGTTGCCAAGGCTGGTCTCAGATTTTTTAAATGGCAAAATACAGCAGAATGACTTAAAAAAACTTTAACATGTTAAATTCACATAGATTTAGATTGGATATGGAGTCGGTCCTCTGTATTCATCGGTTCTGCATCTGTGAATTCAACCATCTACAAATTGAAAATACTTGAAAAAAAAATCCTGGGTGTACTGAACATGTGCAGGCTTTTATTATTCCCTAAACAATACAGGATAACATCTACTTTCATAGCATTTACATTGTGTTAGGTATATAATCTAGAGATGATTTAAAGTATATAGGAGGATATGTATAGGTTATATGCAAACACTGTACCATTTTATATAAGGGACTTGAGCATCCTCAGATTTTGGTATGACAGGGAGGTTGTGGAACCAGTCATCTACAGATACCAAGGGAAGACTGTATATATATCCCAGAGAAGGCAGATTTATGGAAACAGAGAGTAGACTCAGTGTTGCCTGGGCTTTAGGGTAGACTAAATTGGGCATGGGGTCTTTTTGGTGTGACGGCAATGTTCTAAAATTGGATTGTATTAATGGTTTCACAACACTAAATTACTAAAAAAAAAAAAAATCCTGAACTGCATGCTAAAATTGGGTGAATTTTATGGTATGCAAATTGTATCTCAAGTTCTGAAGGAAAAACAAAGGCAAAGATGCCATTTTTTTTTTTTTTTTTTTGAGATAGAGTCTTGCTCTGTCACCCAGTCTGGAGTGCAGTGGCCCAATCTCGACTCACTGCAAGCTCCACCTCCTTGGTTCATGCCATTCTCCTGCCTCAGCCTCCCGAGTAGCTGGGACTACAGGTGCCTGCCACCACGCCCAGCTAATTTTTTTTTGTATTTTTAGTAGAGACGGGGTTTCACCATGTTAGCCAAGATGGTCTCGATCTCCTGACCTCGTGATCCGCCTGCCTCGGCCTCCCAAAGTGCTGGGATTACAAGCGTGAGCCACCGTGCCCGGCAAAGATGTCTTATACAAAGCCTATGTATTTAAAAAACTGTGATGAAATACACATAACATAAAATTTACCATCTTAACCATTTTTAGGTGCACTGGTTAGTGATATTAAGTATATTGCTGTGCCAACAATCTCCAGAACTCTTTTCATCTTGTAAAACTGAAACTCTGTACCTACTGAACAATAACTCCCCATTTCCCCTTTCTCCAGCTCTAACAACCACCATTCTACTTTCTGTCTCTATAAATCTGCCTACTTTACAAACCTCATAGAAATTGAATCATTCAGTATTTATCCTGCAACTGGCTTATTTAACTCAGCAAATGACCTCAAGGTTCATCCATGTTGTAACGTGTCAGAATTTCTTTCCTTTTTAAGGCTGAATAATATTCCATTATATGTACATACCATATTTGTTTATGCATTCACCTGCTGATGGACATTTGGGTTGCTTCCATTTTTCGGCTATTATGAATAATACATGGGTGTACAAACTTCTTGTTTGCAATTCTTTTGGGTATATACCCTGCAGTAGAATTGCCGCATCATAGGGTAATGCCTAAACATTTTTTACTTTCATAAAATAAATAGAATATGCTGTCACACTTTAAACAGGAAGACAAACTCTATTTCCTTTAGCATATAAATGGATTGATCACGCAAAAACAAGCAAAACACCAGCTACCAAAGATGGCAACGATCCCCTTACACTGTAGATCTCATGATAAAAGATGACAGTGTGGTAAGATAATCACATAGTTATAATCCATGTTTGTTTGTTTTTTCCAGTTTTTTCCTGCAATAAACTACTTACTTTATTTCTTTCGGTATCGTCTGTATCCTCTCTAAAAGTTCCTGTCCTTAGAATTCCACTTTCTGGTTGTCCTTTAATCTTAAATGGCTGTAAAATTATTAAAATTACAGAAGTGAAAGAAAACTTTAACTCTCCTCCCAACATAAAGCTACTAGCTAACACAACCAAATCTATGAGAATGAAAATGTAAAAGGAGAAAAAAAAAGGCCTCTGAAAATTTTATTATATTTTACTGTCACATTCAAAATACTTAAAAAACTAAAGAACTGTGATGAATCAGTGAAGAAAAAAAAAAGATGAAAATCAAAGTGGATTGTGGAGCACTGGTTCACACTACATGGCCAAGTATAAAATGCTGATCATTAATGTATATTCACCATGACCTAACTTGAACATTATTCTTTTATTTAAATACTAATACGATTTTGGTTACCTTGAAAGGAGTTGTGCTTCAAAAAATTTAAAAGTATTCAAGAGAACGAAGAAATTAAGATACAGACCAATAGTAAAAAATGCAAAAATCTATATTCATATCTTCTTATAACATCACAGATTCTTTTTTTTTTTTGGAGACCGAGTCTCGCTCTGTCACCCAGGCTGGAGTGCAGTGGCACAATCTTGGCTCACTGCAACCTCTGCCACATGGGTTCAAGCGATTCTCCTGCCTCAGCCTCCCGAGTAGCTGGGACTACAGGCGCCCGCCACCACACCTGGCTAATTTTTTGTATTTTTAGTAGAGACAGGGTTTTACCATGTTAGCCAGGATCATCTTGATCTCCTGACCAAGTGATCCGCTCATCTAGGCCTCCCAAAGTGCTGGGATTATAGGCGTGGGCCAACGCGCCCAGCCCGTAGATTCTTTTTAAAAACTCATTTTAGTTTTATATCTTATTTTAAAATAACTCTACTAAGAACTTTTTAAAATTAAAAGTAAAATTGATAATTTTAACAAAATTTATTCTAGAATAAATTACATATTTCTCCTACTTTTAAAAGGAGCACACAAGGAATGCAATCTTAGATGTGTAGGAATATTTGGCACCTATATACTAAATGACCACAAATATGAATGATTTAAGTTCTAAAGACTGCATGCCTCTAGTATAGCAAGATGGAAAAGAACTGGCTTTGGAATCTCACTGTCTATATGATCTTACGCAAATACTTAACCTCTAAACTTCAGGTTCACTTGCAAATTGAATACCTTATGGGGTTATCATTAGGGGTAAATAAGATAATGCAGTGAAAATACTTGGCATATAGTAGCCACTCAATGAATAACACTTAAATTGTATCTTGGAGTGCACATGTTTTGCTCCTCCTGTGAGTAAAATTAGAGAGTTTTAGTACATGGGCTTCATATCCCCAATTTGGGGTGTTTAGAAGTTTTGCATGGAAGCTATCTTTTTTAATAGCAGAGGTTACCAGATAAGTGTTCCCTGGATAAGAGCAGCTTGACTATGAATTGATTTTGGTAACATGCCTGAATTGTGTTTGAGAAGTATAGAAATTGACATTCTGTAAAGATGGTATCCCACCTTCCATTAGAAGTCATTTCCACACTGCTAAAAATGTTTTTTCCATTTGTACATACGTAAAAAGGACTATAACTGTTCTTGGTATTATAAACATATACTTGGTGTTCAAAAGGAAAAGGCATTGTTAATGACATAATGAAGAAAAAAAAGAAAAGCATGGCATTATTAGAGATTGAAAAAGAATAACAAAAAAAGTCCCCTAAAATTACGGCTATCAATTTTGGGTGTGTAGCCAAGGGCAAAATTAATTGGGTTATTTGCCAGTATTATTTGAATAGACAAAGCAAGGAACAAAATGACACCGATCTGACCAAAAAATCATTATATGCAAAGATAAATGTTAGGCCATTTAGATGTCACTGATTTTGGATATATTCTAAACAGACATAAATTCTATCATACAAATATTGGCATCTAGTTCCCCCATACTGAGGAGATTATATTTCACTCTAGTCTTTCCATGATCATACATCAAACATAAAAATGAAGAATGTAGCTATTTATCTCAATTATTTGAAATATATTGCATTTTATAGATGTAATATACAAAAAGCAATTTCATTCCCAACCTATCATTTCATAAATGTATGGCACTGGCCTCAAAGGAGAATAGGTGAGCAAATGTGGATAGATCAGTACATTCTATCACCCCTGAAAAGACTATTTGAAATGCCTGCCCTTTTATGGAATGCCACTGGTGTTTTCACATTTTCATATACATTTTCTTTCACTTCGTTGGCAATTTGTACTGTTTCTGCTTACCTTGCCTGAACCTGAATCCCCTGTCGCAGATGTATGGGGCACATCTCCTGTTGACTTTTTCTGTACTTCTGGGGTTGGACACCTTTTCCCCCTATCTTCTACAGATTTCTTGGCATCAGAAGTTTCATGTTCACTTTTACTTTGTCTTTTTACTCCTGTTATTTCTTTGCCCCTCTTTGCTGAGGTTTCTTTATCTTCTTTCTTGGCCTGTTCACTTTCTTTCTTCTCCATTTCTTCTTTTGCTTTTTGTTGCTTCTCTGTAATTTCATTTTCTTCAGCTTCTTGTTTCTTTTTGGCTTTTTGTTCTTGTTCTTCCTTCCTCAGTTTCTCTTTCTGTTCCTCTTGCTGCCTTTCCCGAAGTTCTTTTTCTTGTTTGTTTTTTTCCATTAGAAGAGCAGTTTCTGCATGAATACGAGCCTTTTCTTCATCTGTTAACATGAGAGTTGAAGAAAAAACTACTGGCTTGGTGGAACGATCAGGAATAACTTTTCCATTCTGAGGAGATTGTTGCTCATGGTTTGTACTTTCAGATTTTATTCTATGCTCTTCAGGCAATTTGACTGCTGGTTTTTTAGTACGATCAATCTAGAGCAACAAAACCAGAGCAAAACATTTTTGTCAAAAATCAGGAAATAACCTCAGTTCTTGAGATCAAGTTGTGATAAAAGAAGTGTCACTCTGTGGAGACAACATCTATCAGGACATCTATTTGTTAATTACTCAGTGTCAAGATTTCTCATAAAACAGAACTTGAATGGGAGATATTCAAACATCACTGGAACTTACATCCTCTTGATTCAACACTTTCAATTCTTCCTGAGTGTTTTGTATACAAAAGAGTTAAAAATGTCTTTATTCTAAAACATAAAACCTAGACCTGGGCATACCTAGACATAAGTTCCACTTCCAGGTATCCAAATGCCTACCCAATATTTCCATTTGAGTGTCAACACATATATCTCAAACCTCATATAGCCAAAATGGATTCACGATTCCCCCCACCCCCACAAACATGGTCCTAATCTCATGGTTGTAACCACTCTCACTCTCCCAATAGTTGCACAAATCAAAAACCTGAGTCCCATGATATGTTCTTCCCATATCCTTCTGCACACTGTTAATTTTCCTCCTATATCTGTCCCTCCATCTCTTCTACCACAGGCCAACACCATGCCAACCTCCTCTCTCACCAGGACTACAGCATAGCTTTCAACTAGTTGCCCATCTCTTCTCTTGCCCCCGCCCCCCAATCTGTTTCTCCACATTATAGCCAGAGTACTCATTTTAACACAAATTTGATACCCACTATGCTCTCAGTACACCTAAAATCTTTACCATAGCCTGTAATGCCCTGTATGGTCTTACATCTGCCTACCTCTCCAGTCATATGGCTGTGTATACCAGCTATACTTACCTTAAAAAAAAATTATTCCAAGATGCCATGCTCCTTCCCAACTTAGGTCTATCAGCTGTTCATCTAGATAATGCCCACATTAGGTCTTGGCTTACACATCTCTCCCTCTGAAAAGACTTCCCTGGTTCCTAGAACTAGCCAAGTCCCCTGATACATGCTCTTATAATACTTTATTCTTCTCCCTCTATCGGAATTCTGATCAAATAGCTATAATTACTTATTTAAAATTTTTCTTCCCTCCTAGAATATAAGCTCTGAAAGGATGGAGACTGTGCCTGGCACAGTTAATAACTATGTTACTGAGGGAACAAATGCAATCTTCCCTAACAACTTTTACAGGAGGTAAAATACTAACTGGTTTCCTTCAAGTTGTGTAATAAACTACCTAAGTTCCTGATTTAATGAGTTAAATGTTTATTACCTCAATTTAACAGCATATTAACACTAGAGAAGTGACCCTAACATCATTTCTTGAGAATACTGTGTACTGAAACAAAAATAAAAACTTGTAAGAACATGTGCCAATAACAATCTATATAGTGTTCTTACAAAACGAATTTATGCTTTTCTACTAGAAAACAAGTTGCCAGGCGCAGTGACTCACGCCTGTAATACCAGCACTTTGGGAGGCCGAGCCGGGTAGATCACTTGAGGCCAGGAGTTCGAGACCAGCCTGGGCAACATGGCAAAACCCCATCTCTACAAAAAAATATGAAAATTAGCCAGGTGTGGTGGCATGTGCCTATAATCCCAGCTACTCAGGAGGCTGAGGTGGGAGGATTGCTTGAACCCAGGAAGTCGAGGCTGCAGTGAGCTGTGATCATGCCACTGCACTCCAGCCTCCAGCCTGGATGAGAGGGCAAGATGGTTTTCAAAAAAAAAAAAAAAAAAAGAAAAGAAAAAGAAAACGAAGTTAGTGTAGAAAAAATAAATTTTTTCCTGTTCACTTCTCTTTCTGCCTCTTAACAAAAATCCTCTTTTTTTCTGAATGTATTTGAGAATAAAGTAGGAAGAACCACTATAGGGATGAGGTTAACAATAAGAGGTGGAACAGAAACAAAAATAAATGTTGTTTCCATTTACATTTTGGTGGCTTGATCTATTTTTCCCTAATCTTAAAAGTATAGTTATGATCATGTTACTCTCAAGTTTAAAATTCTTTAATGGTTCCTTGTGCCTACAGGACAAAATTCAAATTTGATCCAAGTCTCTCTTGATGACTCTTGTCCATCCTTCTAATCTTATCTACTATCATAACTTCCTCTCCCCAACAAGGACTAGTGCCCACATATGCCGAAACTGTTCACTGGCCCCAGAGCATGCCCTATGCCTTTGGTCATACAATTTTCTACTTGTTTCTTCCATCCTCCAATCCTATTCTTCAAGCCCAGATAAAATACTGTCTCCATGAAGACGTCCTTGATCTTCTCAGCTAGAATATTCTCCTTGCTCTGTGCTCCAGTGCCTTGTAGAGCAATTATGATATTCTGCCTTATGCTGTGGCTGATTTTATACAGATCTCTCCTTCTAAACATCAGAAGAATCCATCTCTTGTATTTACAAACTTTCATGCTTATTTTTATTTTTATTTATTTTTTTTGAGACAGAGTCTCACTCTCACCCAGGCTGGAGTGCAGTGGCCCGATCTCGGCTCACTACAACTCTGCTTCCTGGGTTCATGTGATTCTCCTGCCTCAGCCTCCTGAGTAGCTGGGACTGCAGGCATGCACCACCACACCTGGCTAATTTTGGTATTTTCAGTAGAGATGGGGTTTCACCATGTTGACCAGGCTGGTCTGGAACTCCTGACCTCAGGTGACCCACCTGCCTCCGCCTCCTAAAGTGTTGGGATTACAGGCATGAGCCATGGCACCCAGCCCTCATGCTTTTTATATAGAAGATCTTCAAATTATGTCTGAAAATTGTATGTATCTCATAAAGTTATGTTCGGACACAAAAGGATTAGCGTTTAAATAGATTAAGTTGAAAGGAAATGCAATAACGTAAGTTCTTTTTAGAATTTCCTAAATTTACCCTTTAAGTTGTTTAATCACATCTATTTAGTCTGCACTTTATTCTGCAATACTAAAAGACCTTAAAAAATGAACAAATGAACCACTTCAGTTTATAACAAAAAATTACCAGATTTCCTATTCAATACCTGCTCCACAAATCAAACGTCATCCACTTTAAATGTGAAATACTGTTTTAAATATATCTGGGGAAAAAAATTAAAAATGAATGCTAAAAAATGTTATTGGGAAATGCATGGAGGGGGAACATTAGTTAACCTTTCTTTAAATAAACCCAAATGAAGGCTGTAAAACTAAAAATTTTTTATTTGTAATGTCTTGGTTATTTAAAAACTTTTAAATGATTATTGTTAAACATGCCTGTTATTTGCGTGTCAAATTCTAAGGAAATGGAACTAAAGCATTGTTTTAAAACCAAAATACTGACATCACATACCTATCATATATAAGCCAAGCTATTTATGAAAATACTATGGGTCAAATTATAATACAAAAAAATCCCAAAAGGGCTATTCTAATTTCCTGTGATAATGCAATCTTTTATTGGCATTGTTTGTAGCAAATGGATCGCCAACTGGCTTGGAAATCCCTTAATTATCTACTCTAATATAGGCGTGGCGGTAACACTGAATTATGATGAAAAATTTTTAAACAAAAAATTTATCAAAACATACAGATTCTTCTCATTGATACTTTTTTCTAAGATGTTAAAGGTTATATATTAAACTTTGTTTCTTTACTATATATTTAATACTTTTTTTTTTTTTTCTTTTGAGACAGAGTCTTGCTGTCACCCAGGCTGGGGTGCAGTGGTGCAATCTCGACTCACTGCAACCTCCGCTTCCTGGGTTCAAACAATTCTCATGCCTCAGCCTCCCAAACAGCTGGATTTATAGGCACCCACCACCATGCCCAGCTAATTTTTGTATTATTAGTAGAGAGGGGGGTTTTACCATGTTGGCCAGGTTGGTCTCAAACTCCTGACCTCAGGTGATCCGCCCCTCTCAGCCTCCCAAAGTGCTGGGATTACAGGCGTGAGGCACTGTGCCCAGCTATACATTTAGTATTAAAACAAAAGCGAGAATAAAGTTAAAATCAAGAACATACCTGTGGAACATTCTTTATACTAGGCACTGGCTGAATTATGGGTGAAACATCAGATTTAGCAGCAACTGGTTCAACTGGATTTGATATATTCAGTGGTCCTATTCTCTCATTTTGATCACTTATCAATTCTATATTTTCATCTACTTCTATAGATGCAGGTGGCATCTGGGCAGCAGGTTTAGAAGGAATTGATTCTTCCAATGAGGGATAAGTAAAATCCACTAAAATTCCAAAAATAAAAATGTTTTTTAGAACAGCAAACCCCATACACAGTACTTACATTTCTCATGCATGTTCATGTAATAATTAAATGTAAACTAAGTGGAAAAAACAATTACAACAGTCTTAAAGAAAATGCGAACTTCCAGGCTTATATTTTTATGCCTGAAAACAAACTGCTCTCTAATAGGACAAATGCACACACAACCAAGAATGTCACCAGGAAAACAATTTTAAACTATATTTTACCAAAGCAATTTTAAACAAAAATTTTCACATACATACATGAGATAGACACCTCTTCATTCTGGCGTTGTGGGGGTGGAGTGACCTTAGCATTTGTTGTATACTGGGGATAACAAAGGAGCCAGTTTTCATAGCCTCCCTCTAAAACCAAAGGCTCATTGCGCAGGACAGTTTTACTTTCCCACTATAAATAAGGAAATCATATTTTTAATAGGGCAGCAATCTTTCAACAGCTAAAAACACAACAAATCTAAATTTTAAAGTTGTTCCCTTAAGGACAAGATTTATCTTCTAAATAATGACAAAATGAGAACTGAATTCAAAATTCAACATTAAATGAAACGGTTATACAGGTGAGGTTTTAAAAACCATACAAATAATCAATGATCTTAGAAGAAAAATTAGAAAATAGATTTCTAAATATAAAACAAAAATGACCCATAACCTCACCACCCCCATACCACTTTACATTCTGGAGTTTACTCTTATAGAGAGTTTTCAATAAAACCTTTATGATGTTGCTTTTCTATGAACATCTTTCATCAATATAGAGCTATATCATCATTTGCAATGCTAGGTAATATTCGACTACTGGTTGACTGATTGACAAGGTCTTGCTCTATCACCCAAGTTGGAATGCAACGGCATAATCACGACTCACTGCAGCCTTGACCTCTTGGGCTCTATTGATCCTCCCACCTCAGCCTTCCCAGTAGCTGGTACTACAAGCATGCGCCAACACGGCCAGCTAATTTTTGTACTTTTTGTGAGGTGGCACGCTGCCCAGGCTGGTCTCGAACTCCTGGGCTTAAGTGATTGACCTGGCTCAGCCCAAAGTGCTGGGATTTATAGGCGTGAGCCGCTGCGCATGGCCTATTCTACTTTATACACAGACCCCAAAACTGAGTCAATCATTTGAACATTTGGGTTTTTTTCCCCATTTAATTATAAGCAATGCTGAAATAAACACAAAAGATCCTTATACATGCACATACCTAGTCACCTCCTTAAGGAAAACTCCCAGAAAGGGAGTTGCTTAAGCTAAGGTACATGAACATTATAAGGTTTTCAATATATTGCTAATCTTAGAAATGATCACTTAAAAAAATGTATAAATATATTGGCCGGGCACGGTGGCTCACGCCTGTAATCCCAGCACTTTGGGAGGCTGAGGAGGGAGGATCACCTGAGGTCAGGAGTTCGAGACCAGCCTGACCAACATGGGGAAACCCCGTCTCTACTAAACATACAAAAATTAGCCGGGCGTGGTGGCAGGTGCCTATAATCCCAGCTACTTGGGAGGCTGAGGCAAGAGAATCGCTTGAACCCGAGAGGCGGAGGTTGCAGTGAGCCGAGATCGCGCCATTGCACTCCAGCCTGGGGGATAAGAGTGAGACTTCATCTCGAAAAAAAAAAATAATAATTTCATATATATATATATATCTTTAGGATAATTACCTAGGAGTAGAATTGCTGGTTTAATATGATGCCCAGCTGCCCTTCAGAAAGGCTATACCAATTTACACACTTAACCAACAGGATATGAGAATGCCCATTATACATCTTTATAATTTTTACAAAACTGATGAACATAAAATGGTATCTTGTTTTAATGAGCATTTCTTTATTAGTGAAGTTGGACATTTTTTCATTTATTTACTATGCATTTATATTGTTCTATGACAACTATTTAATAATTGCATCCTTTGCCCCTTTTTCTATAGTTATTTGCAATTTTTTTAGTAAACAGTGAATGTACTCTGAATATTAGGGAAAACAGGTCTTTGTCATATATATTGTAAACATTATTCCTGATTTTTACTTTATGTTTTTGTTTTTTAAACATGGTTAAATGTTTTTTCTTTTTGAGATGGAGTTTCGTTCTTTTGCACAGGCTGGAGTGAAGTGGCGCGATCTCGGCTCATTGCAACCTCCGCCCACTGGGTTCAAGCGATTCTCCTGCCTCAGCCTCCTCCGTAGCTGGGATCACAGGCACCCGCCATCATGTCCGGCAAATTTTTGTACTTTTAGTAGAGATGGGGTTTCGCCATGTTGGCCAGGCTGGTCTCCAACTTCTGACCTCAAGTGATCCACCTGCCTCGGCCTCCCAAAGTGCTGGGATTACAGGCGTGAGCCACCAAGGCCAGCCATAAACACAGTCTTCATTTTCCTTGATGACATCTTGGTTTAACATCAAGGTAATAAAACATACCAATGCTTTCTCCTAATAGTTCGCTGTTTCAATCTATACATTTATATCTTCTATTCATTTGAGATGTCGCTTGGTCTAAGAAATAAGGTAGAGATCCATTCTCTTTTATTTACTGGCTAGGCAGTTGTCCCCAAACCATTCATTTCAATCCATCTTTTCCTCATTGATTTATGTCACCTTTATCATACACTAATCATTCACATATCTTAGTTTGAACTTTATGAAATTGCCAAACTGCCATTTGTAGGTCAATGCCAGTTGAATACTGGCAGTTTCATATAATTGTCCCATACTTAGATATATTTCTGGGTTCCCTATGTCATAGCATGAATTGTTCTAAGGCTTTTAAGACTGCCTTTCTGAAGGGCAATCAACTGACCCTCCTACCAGCAGAATGAGTTTTCTTCTCACCACATGCTCACCAGCATTCAGTGCTATCATTGTTAATAATTTAACAAACTGACTGGGTGTGGTGGCTCACACCTGTAATACCAGCACTGTGGGAGGCTGAGGCAGGAGATTGTTTGAGCCCAGGAGTTTTGAGACCAGCCTGGGCAACATAGTGAAATCTCATATCTACAAAAATAAAATAAAATAAAATTAGCTAAGATGGTGTCGCACGCCTCAGCTACTCAGGAGGCTGAGTTGGGAGGACTTGCCTGAGCCCAGGATGTCAAGGCTGCAGTGAGCTGAGAAGGCACCACGGCACTTTGGCCTGGGCAACAGAATAGGATATGTCTTCAAAAAACAGTAAGTAGAAAATTAGCTGGGCGTGATGGTGGGCGCCTGTAATCCCAGCTACTTTGAAAGGATGAGGCAGGAGAATCGCTTGAACCTGGGAGGCAGAGGTTGCAGTGGGCCAAGACTGCACCACTGCACTCCAGCCTGGGTGACAGAGTGAGACTCCATCTCAAAATAAATAAAATAAAATAAAATAAAATAAAATAAAATAAAATTAAATTAAATTAAATTAAAAATATATATATATACTTAGATGCCCAACACAGTGGTGCACGCCTGTAATCCCAACACTTTGGGTGGCCAAGGTGGGAGGAATGCTGGAGGCCAGGAGTTTGAGACTAGCCTGGGCAACATAGCAATACCTTGTCTCTACTAGAAAATTTTAAAGAATTAGCCAGGCATGGTGCACACCTGTAGTCCCAGCTACTCAGGAGGCTGAGGCAGTGGGATCACTTGAGCCAGGAGTTCAATGCTGCAGTGAGCTATGATTGTGCCACGGCACTCAAGTCTAGGTGACTGAGAAAAACCTTGTCTCTTAAAAAAATAAAAATAAAAATTAAACAAATAAATTTAAAAAATATATAGTTAGGCTATGATGGTTATGTCTGTACTGAGCATGTACAGACTTTTTTCTTGTCACTATTCTCCAAACAATATGGTATAACAACTATTTACAAAGCACTTACTTTTTATTAGTTATTATAAGGAATCTACAGAGGATTTAAAGTATATGAGAGAATATGTGTAGTTTATATGCAAATACTATACCATTTTATGTAAGAAACTTGAATATCCATGGATTTTGGTATTTGTGGGGGGTCCTAGCATCAATCCCCCACAAATACTGAGGACAGCCGTATTATTTTTTAAACCTTTGTTAACTTCATCAGTGAAAATGGCACTCATTTTAATATGCATTTATCTGATACTAGTAAAGTTGCCATTTTTATGGTTACATCCACTTGCATTTCACTTTCTGTTCACGGCTATCTGTGCCTACAACTTATGTTACTATTTTATCTTAAGTATTTTTCTTATTTGTAGAAGCTCTTTGGATTTTAGGTATTTTAAACCACTGCCATATGTGTTGTAAATATTTCTGCCTGTCTTCTGCCTTGTAATCTTTTTGTGTGTGTGTGTGAGACAGAGTTTCGCTCTTGTTGCCCAGGCTGGAGTGCAATGGTGTGATCTTGGCTGACCGCAACCTCCACCTCCTGGGTTCAAGCGATTCTCCTACCTCAGCCTCCTGAGTAGCTGGGATTACAGGCGCACACCACCACGCCCGACTAATTTTTTGTTTTTAGTAGAGACGAGGTTTCTCCATGTTGGTCAAGCTGGTCTTGAACTCCTGACCTCAAGTGATCTGCCGGCCTCAGCTTCCCAAAGTGCTGGGATTACAGGCGTGAGCCACCACACCTGGCCCTGCCTTGTAATCTTTTTTTTGAGACAGAGTCTCGCTCTGTCTCCCAGGCTAGAGTGGAGTGGCGCGATCTCTGCTCACTGCAAACTCCGCCTCCCGGGTTCCTGCCATTCTCCTGCCACAGCCTCCTGAGTAGCTGGGACTACAGGCCCCCACCACCGCGCCCGGCTAATTTTTTTGTATTTTTTAGTAGGATGGGGTTTCACCATGTTAGCCAGGATGGTCTCCATCTCCTGACCTCGTGATCCACCCGCCTCGCCTCCCAAAGTGCTGGGATTACAGGCGTGAACCACCACGCCCGGCCGTCTTGAAATCTTATAAGATCTTTTCCTACCTAACTTTTAATTTTACCACGCCCAGCCAAAACAAATCTTTTAAATCTGAATTTATAAAAAATTCTACAATCAAAGCATGATGGGCTGGGCGCAGATGCTCAAGCCTGTAATCCCAGCACTTTAGGAGGCCAAGGCAGGTGGATCACCTGAGGTCAGGAGTTTGAGACCAGCCTGGCCAACATGGTGAAACCCCCTCTCTTCTAAAAATACAAAAATTAGCCTGGTGTGGTGGCTCATGCCTGTAGTCCCAGCTACTCAGGAGGCTGAGGCAGGAGAATCGCCTGAACCTGGGAGGTGGAGGTTGCAGTGAGCTGAGATCACGCCACTGTACTCCAGCTTGGGCAACAGAGTGAGACTCAGTCTCAAAAAAAAAAAAAAAAAAGAAAAAGGCATGATGAATCTTTTAGTATTTAAGATAAACAACTAGTTAACATGCCTTTCTAACAACCAGAGGTGCCCTGCAATTACAATAAACAATGAAACTTGCAAACCTTGAAAAGTGCATCTTTCAGACTCCGGAGAGTTGTTCCAATCTGTAAATCTTTGGCAGAACTAAACCAGTCAAGAAGTACCACATAATCCACATTCCCCCTCTTCTTCCATGTGTCTTTAGAATCATCTGGGAGGTGTGCTTCAATCCAACTAGCAGTGACTCTGAAATGTATTAACATTTAAATTGGGGCAAAAGTCAACAAGAGTTCCTAATATACTAACAGAAGACACTCAGTTTTGTTCCACAGTCTTTACCACACCATAGCAAATTTTAAGTAGATTCTTTTCTCAGGTGAGGTTATAAATTAAACAGCCTAACATGTTTAACCCCTTCACTACTGTATAATATTGGAAACATAGTTTTAGTAGTTATTAGAGACTAAAAGACGACTGAATTCTTTTCATTCTGACCTCTTAAAAGAAAGTCGGGGGGGGAGCAAAACTGAAAACAGACAAAATTATCTGAGCTCCTCTTTCAGCCCAATATAAACTAGGGAATCACCTGGGTAATATTATTCATATTTCAGTTCTCTTATATTAATAGTCCACCATATACCAGGATGTTTATTCAACAAACACATATAGCATTTACCATGTGCCAGATACCATTCTAAATGCTTTATTCTGATTGAACCCATTGAGTCTTCACAACAATCCTGTAAGATGAACGTTATTATTTCTATTTTGGGGAAACTGAGGCATGAACAGGTTAAGTGACTCGCTCAAGGTAAGTGGAGCCAGAATTAAAATTCAGGCAATCTGGCTATGTACATGTTCTTTGCTATGCTGCCTCTTAAAACCATCAACTGTGAATAACACCAACTCTACATTAAAGCACAATGTTCACATCATCGTTTGCTCACATAAAAGCTAAAGTCCAGCTGGGCGTGGTGGCTCATGCCTGTAATCCCAGCACTTTGGGAGGCTGAGGCTGGTGGATCACCTGAGGTCAGGAGTTCAAGACCAGCCTGGCCAACATGGTAAAACCCTGTCTCTACTAAATACAAAAATTTGCCGGGCATGGTGGCAGGCACCTGTAATCCCAGCTACTGAGGAGGCTGAGGCAGGAGAATTGCTTGAACCTGAGAGGTGGAGGTTGCAGTGAGCCAATATCATGCCACTGCACTCCAGCCTGGGCGACAAAGCAAGACTCTGTCTCAAAAAAAAAAAAAAAAAAAAAAAAAGCTAAAGTCCTTACAATGGCCTGCCACAAACATACACCCTCAAGCCTCAAAGTCCTCATCCCTAACTACTGGCCCCCTTTACTCGCTCCAGCCACTGGCTTCCTTGTTATTCCTGGTTCATCCAGGCATGCTCTTCCCTAAGGGCCGCTGCTCTTGCTTTTTCCCTGTCTGGAATCTGCTTCCCTCAGATAGCTGCATCACTCATTTCCCTTATTTCTTCAAGATTTACTAGTAACTTCTCTGTGAGGCCTTTCTAAACACACACACATGCACACGCACACATGACATTCCCATTTCCAAGGCACTCAACGTAAGACAAACTAAACATTTCAAGCTTTTATTGTACGTCTTACCTATCTCACCTCTCTGTTAAAAGCTCCAAAGACAATTTTTTGTTTGTTCAATGGCTTGGCCCAGCACTTAGAACATAGTAACCCAGCCCAGAGAAAGTGTTCAGTGAATATTGGTTTAATCAGCTGGACGCGGTGGCTCACACCTGTAATCCCAGCCCTTTGGGAGGCCAACGCTGGCTAATCTCCTGAGGTCAGGAGTTTGAGACCAGCCTGGCCAACATGGCGA
This sequence comes from Hylobates moloch, assembly GCF_009828535.3. Taxonomy (NCBI): domain Eukaryota; kingdom Metazoa; phylum Chordata; class Mammalia; order Primates; family Hylobatidae; genus Hylobates; species Hylobates moloch. The sequence goes on along the minus strand of NW_026652289.1, from coordinate 94,677,110 downwards.
AACCCTGTCTCTAACTAAAAATACAAAAATTAGCTGGAAGTGGTGGTGCATGACTGGAGTCTCAGCTACTCAGGAGGCTGAGGCAGGAGAATAGCTTGAACCCAGGAGATGGAGGTTGCAGTGAGCCGAGATCACGCCACTGCACTCCAGCCTGGGCAACAGAGCGAGACTCTGTCTCAAAAAAAAAAAAATTGATTTAATAATTGAATGAGTGAATAATACAGATTTACACCTCTGGGTAAGGAGCTCCATATTATTCTTAGCAAAGCACTTAGTATATAGTGACATTTCAATATTTAACTGACGATACTGGCAAGCTGGGCCGGACTGGTACAACTTTTATCCACAAGTAAAACCAAGTAAGATCATTTTAATTTTAAAATCCAGTTCCTATATAATAATGTTGGTTACTGTATCTTCTAGGAAGTAAAGAAGCAGAAGAAATATATTGTCTAATAATATCTTCTCCTGATGTACACAGATCAGAAGGATGCTTGGTCAATAAAGAAGGAAAAAAAATAAAATGTGTTATTCTTAAAGACTATTTCCAACCCTAGGCATGTATTTACCTAAATACTGTTTTCAGGATTAGTATTCTACAGAAAACACTTTGGGAAACGACAGTATCAGCCAACATTTCTCAAACTTCTGTCTTTTATGTACCATCTTCACAATTTGCTCCAACTCTGCTCTACTTGTCTTTTATTAAATTTAATTAATTTAATTAAAAACAATTTTTTAAATAAATTTAATAGGAAATTGTATAGCCCAAAATACATGAAAAAACAGCATCATATCCAATAAGTAAAAGGTATGTCTGAAGATAAAATATTTAAGTAAATTGTGGTATTCACACAGCAGAACATCTTATGGCAATGAGAATGAACAAACTACAACTACACACAATAACAGAGATGACTGTCACAAACATAGGTTGAGTACAGAAGACAGATATAAAAGATTACATATTGTAAATTTCATTTATATAAAGTACAAAAGCAGACAAAAAGAATATATTCTGTTAGAAGTTGGTGGTTTCCTTGGGCAGTGGGATACGGGTAGTAACTCACAGGGGGCATATCGGGTTCAGGAGGGATGATAACGTTATGTTTCTTGGTCTGGATGCTAATTAAGTGGGTACATTCAGTTAATGAAAATTCATTGGGCTAGACACTTAGGACAGGAGTACTTCGGTATATAATACTATAATGTATTAAAACTTAAGAATATGGGAGCTAAATGGTAAGAACTTATGAACACAAAAAAAGAAACAACAGACACTGGGGTCTACTTGAGGGGGGAGTGTAAGAGGAGGGAGAAGAGCAGAAAAGGTAACTATTGGGTACTGAGCTTAATACCCTGGTGATAAAATATGTATGTACAACAAACCCCCGTGACACGTTTACCTATGTAACAAACCTTCACATGTACCACCAAACCTAACAGATAGGCCGGGTGCAATGGCTCACATCTATAATCCAAGCACTCTGGGAGGCTACGGTGGGAGGATCGTTTGAGCCCAGGAGTTTGAGACCTGTCTGGGCAATGTGGCAAAACCCCATTTCTACAAAAAAATACAAAACTCAGCTGGGCATGGTGGCGTGTGCCTGTAGTCCCAGCTACCCAGGAGGCTGAGGTGAGAGGATCACCTAAGCCCAGGAGGTCAAGGCTGTGGTGAGCTGTAATCATGCCACTGCACTCCAACCCAGGCACAGAGTGAGACCCTGTCTCAAAAATAAATAAATAAAAATAGATAATGAAAAAATACAGTAATCACTATCAGCTAGTTGTAGGTACTGTTACCTACAGAAAGCTCTGAGACCTGTTCCCTTCAGTTGAGAGATTAGCAAGTATTTAAAAGATATACTAGCACCAAAGTGAAACTCCTTTAAACTAACTCAAAAGGACTGTAACATTAATTAAAAGAGAATTTTCTCAGATGCATTTCATTGTTCTTTCACCTTCAACCTAAAATCATCTTGAGTTTCATAGGAGTCCAAATCTCACATTTTGGGAAACTTCCATGTAAACTCAGTAATAAAGACCACCAGCTCTCTATTAATACAGATTAGACTACCCAAGACTAATTATAACTTCGTCTGTTCAAATCCTGGGAATATATTCACATGTTTAATTAGACTGAGCACTCTAATACATATTTTTTTAACAACCAGTAATCAATTTATTAAAATAGTTGACCGAAGCATCTCCAATGGTGATTTCCACCTCAACTCCTGGCTCAATACTGATGGAAGTAATCTTATTAACAATTTCGGAAAGGATGTGCAAGTCAATGAGTTGTTTGTGGATTCTCATCTGGAAATGATCCCATGTCTTAGAACCGTCCCCAAAAGGAGGTTTTCTTGTAGTGATTCTCGAAGTCTTAGTAGGCATCTGAACTGGTCCTTTCACTTTGAGATTCTTTTTCTTTGCTCCTCTGATGAAGTCAGTACACACCTTCTCCAGGGATTTTATGCTGTGGCTCAGAGTGATTCGAATTCAGTGAATCGCTATCTCCAGCTCCACGGGTGTTTTTCCAGTATCTTTTTTTTTTTTTTTTTTGAGACGGAGTCTCGCCCTGTTGCCCAGGCTGGAGTGCAGTGGCGCAATCTCGGCTCACAGCAAGCTCCGCCTCCCAGGTTCACGCCATTCTCCTGCTTCAGCCTCTCCGAGTAGCTGGGACTACAGGCGCCCGCCACCACGCCCGGCTAATTTTTTTTTTGTATTTTTAGTAGAGACGGGGTTTCACCGTGGTCTCCATCTCCTGACCTCGTGATCCGCCCGCCTCGGCCTCCCAAAGTGCTGGGATTACAAGCGTGAGCCACCGCGCCCGGCCCTTTCCAGTATCTTTAAAAGCCACGGCTGCTGTGCGGCTTCCTGACCGACCGGTTCCTCCGCGAGAGCAACAGTAGTACACCAGGAGCAGGGGCGGGCTGACCACAGCTCAGCACTACCTTCGACAGCATCTTCCTCAAAGAGCTCTAATTTTTTTTTTTGAGACGGAGTCTCCCTCTGTAGCCCAGGCTGGAGTGCAGTGGCGTGATCTCAGCTCACTGCAACCTCCGCCTCCTGGGTTCATGCCACTCTCCAGCCTCAGCCTCCCGAGTAGCTGGGATTATAGGCATGCGCCACCTCACCTGGCTGAAGTATTTTTAGTAAAGATGGGGTTTCACCATCTTGGCCAGGCTGGTCTGGAACTCCGGACCTCAAGTGATCCGCCTGCCTCGGCTTCCCCAAGTGCTGGGATTACAGGTGTGAGCCACTGCGCCCAGCCTAAGAGCTGTAATTTTTAAATAGCTTATTTACAAAGCACTCTACGCTTCAGGTCAAACATTTATCAAGCATCTGCAATATGCCAAGAACTATACAGATTTTATTACCTAATTTAAAAAATATATAATTTTAGACCAAGACCAAGAGAGGTAATAGGATCTATATAAGAATGCTCAAAATAGTGAAAATAGCCCTTTATCTGGAGGTTTAGCTCTGCCACTATGCCATGATTTCCAATACACAATATACCCATGCAAGTCACTTTAAATTATTTCATAGGTTAAAGGCCTACTTACCAAAAGAGAAAGAAAAAATTTTAAATTAAGTCCTTACTTGTGCCAGGACCTGTGCTAAAGTGTGTGTGTGTATACAATGTTTCTCATTTAAATCTCCTGAAACATCTGTAAGATATGTTCCACTATTATCCCCATTTTACAGATGGAAACATGAGCTTAGAAATGTTAGGTCACTACCTAGTAATAATGCAACTAGTAAGTGACAGTTATTTGAATAGAGTCTGGCGTCAGAGACTATACTCTAAAGCACACACACACACACACACACACAAAGTATTTGTATAGTGTGTATCACAGAAAATATAGGGAATTTCAGTATGTAAAACAATTCAATTAGTTCACAATTTTAATCAATTTGGCACATACAATTCACATGCTTATAAACAGAAAATAATAGGAAAAATCAGTTAACAAACACCTGGGGAGAGAGGGAAAAGGCAACTTCATTTCTTTTTTGATGAGATTCTAAATACCACAAATAGGAGAAAACAGCCAAATCAAAAGTTAGCAAATCCATAACTTCAACCTTCAAAAAGGGTCAAGGGTGTCTTTAAGAAGCAAAGATTTAGGGAAATCCCACTTGGGCACCCCTCAATCTCAAAAGTGAGAGAGCTGTCCTTCTTTCTCTTTCTTTTGCCTATTAAACCTCTGCTCCTAAAATGTACCTCCCCCTCCCCTCCCCCCCCACCCACACACACAAAAAGAGACAAAGATTTAAAAGGTTACGAGGAAAAGACTACTTTATCATATTTAGCTTGGATGCTAAGTAGTAACATTTACTAAGGTCCACAGTTTACTACTTACTACACAGTTTACTACTTTACTACACAATAACCCACCCTGGACTGATGGCTTCTTCAGGAACACTGAGAGAATGTAAAATACAGGAATCCTGATAATCCTGCATTCTTCGAGCATCCATTATAATCAAGCTGATGTTTTTATCCGTCATCATTGTGTATAGTTCCTTTGCTGTGATTGCTCCTTGGAATTGAGAGAGACAGTATAAGTGACAAGAAACGGCACAAGATGTGCTGACATCACAAAACATAGGACAAACAGCTTTTTCTAGAAGAGCAAAGTATACTGAATATATATGGATGCCACATATTTACTACTCCATCATACCATTTATTATCTTGGAAACTAACATTAAATATAACTTGTTTTTTTTCTTGAGACAGGGTCTCGTTCTGTAACCCAGGCTGGAGTGCAGTAGCACCATCTCAGCTCACTGCAACCTCCACCTCCCAAGTTCAAGTGATTCTCCTGTCTCAGCCTCCCAAGTAGCTGAGAACACAGGCTGTTACCATGCCTGGCTAATTTTTGTATTTTTAGTAGAGATGGGGTTTCACCATGTTGACTAGGCTGGTCTGGAACTCCTGACCTCAAGTGATCTGCCCACCTCGGCCTCCCAAAGTGTTGGGATTACAGACATGAGCCACCACATACCTGGCCTTGTGTTTTTAACATTTATCAAGAAACCAGTTCAATGCTCTGTTTACAAAGACTTAAAAATCAAAACTTTCTGTTGAGTTTACAGCTACACCTGGTATTGACTCTGTTACCACTATAAAATAAAGAACATTAATATATGTGTCTTAGGAAAATAGTATGTTTTCAAAAATTAAGACATTAGAAAAATGCTAACTGGAAGAAAGAAACATCTATGGTTCTAAAATTCTGGAAAAGTTCTAAATTCAAAAGGTCTCTGATGGCAGTCTTACGGTAGCTATTTGAAAAACTTAGATATCCAAGTATTCTTAGAATAACAAGTCAAAAGCTTGCTATTCTACATCAGAGGTTGAAAAACTATGGCCATCTGTTTTTACTGGATCACTGCCACACTAGTTTGTTTACACATTTTTTCATACTGCAACAGCAGAGATCTATAGTTGTGTCAGAGACCACAGGACTCTCCAAGCCCATAAGGTTCCCCAAGCCTAAAATGTTTACCATCTATCTATCCCTTTAAGAAAAATTTGCCAATTCTCATTCTACTTGATGTTGTTCATTTGTTAGCTCCCAGCCAGAAGGAAAAAAGATTATTTTATTTTCTAAGAAGACTAAGAAAAAGGAAACTAAGTAAAGCTAATGCAATATTTAATTTATTTACTTTTGGGGGAGGGCAGCAATCTGTCAAAATAAATATTCCCTATGTTACTATGTTTCCTTAGCTCTACTGAAGTGAAAGATTAAAAGGCACTACAAGAGAGTTGAGATTATATAAAAAGCTGTTTCAGCAGTGAGCTGTGAGAAAAGTAGTCTCAGTAGCTCCTATGCTAAAAGACATATAGCTGCTAATAATCGTCCTCCTTCCATCTCTAGCCATCAAGTGTATGCTAACAAAACAGACCAAAAAAGTTGATAACAAACCACTGAGAAGGACAACATTTAAGCAGGATGACATACAAAGGAACAAATGCATAAAAACTAATCTTGGAATGAATCAGTAATAGCTTTTAGGGAAGTACTTATAGCACACTCAGTTTATTTTTATAATTGTTGTATGGCAATATTTTAAGTAGAGAATTTATTTTACTGTTACCTATAATTATGTTTAAGTTCAACCTTTTCTCTGATCCAAGTACTAACCAGGCCTGACCCTGCTTAGCTCCGGAGATCGGGTGCATTAGGTGGTATGGCTGTAGACAAGGTAAACCTTTTCTGAGAGAGGAAAATGTCTCTAGTAGATGAAGAGAATTTCCAAAGTCTTGTTTAGGTCACATATTTGTCACTAGAGCATCAACAACACCTATGGATAATTTCCATATTACTGGTTTGGATTTGAGACAGGGTCTCACTGTCATACGCTGCAGTACAGTGGTGTGATCATGGCTCACTGCGGCCTCAACCTCCCAGGCTCAAGCAATTCTCCCACCTCAACCTCCTGAGTAGATGGGACTACAGGCGTCCACCACCATACCCAGCTAATTTTTGTATTTTTTTGTAGAGACAGGGGTTTCACCATGTTACCTAGGCTGGTCTTGAACTCCTGGGCTCAAGCGATCCTCCTGCCTGAGCCTCCCAAGGTGCTGGGATTACAGGCATGAGCCACTGTGCCTGGCCTGGATTTTTTTTTTATGGGGGAAGTAAATGACTCTTAAGTAATTTAGTCCTTGACCACAGGATGGATGTGGGGAGAAAAAATTAAATCTACAACCTAGTCATAAATGATAACAAGTCCTACTTAAAGTTTCCCATGTATTCTAAGAATTTACATATATTAGCTCATTCAACCCTGACAACAACCCTATGAAATAAGTACTATTATTATCTTCACTTTACAGACAGGGAAACAAAGGTAGAATGTCTAAGCAACATTCTGAAAACCAGGCAGAAAGGGAGAGAAGGAACCAGTATTCAAACTCAGGCAGTTTGCCTTCTGAGAGTCCATGTTCTTAACCATTATTGCTAAACTGCATCTTGAAAAGAAAACAAGTACAAGCTTTGGTTTTGACATTTTTCAACTGCATATTACCAGTTTAACTTGTAAGGTTAAAATTATTCATAAAATATCCCCCATGATAAATACAAAAAAATAACCTCAGACATTTTCAATATAATTGTACAGACTAGGAAAAATGATAAAGCTTACATAGAGATTAGACAACAATGCTAAGAATCTCATTGTATAAAACCTGATGCTTATTCTGATTAAAAGATCTCAGAACCTAAAACAACTTCCTCTTTCTGTACACACTTACCTTTCTCTTTGGTCTCACATTTTTCATTCTTTTCACCATTGCTCTATTGCATAGGGAAAAAAAAAGTTTCAACTTTCATAGACACAAAAAATTCAACTTTAATACTTCATTTACTTCTCTTAAATGGAAACTCTAGGAAACGAAGTGTGCAGAGTACTGGCCTTTTATAATGATATTAAAAGGTTTCTTTGGCAGTAGACAACAGCTAAAATAACTAGCAACCTTTCAGAATCATAGAACATTTCCTCAAAATTTACTTCAATTAAAGACCAAATATAATTTAACAGCACAAACTGCTACAGAAATTTTGTATTTAATTTGATTAGAAAGTACTTCTTACAATCAAACTAAAATTCTGGCTATCCCATTCAGTGTCCTCCACCACATAATTAAAGCAAAATGAACTAATACAAAGTATTGCTTATGTAGTTTACATTTTTTTTTTTTTTTTGAGACGGAGTCTCTCTCCGTTGCCAGGCTGGATTGCAATGGTGCGATCTTGGCACACTGCAACCTCTGCCTCTCAGGTTCAAGCAATTCTCCTGCCTCAGCCTCCCGAGTAGCTGGGATTACAGGCGTGTGCTACTACGCCCAGCTAATTTTTGTATTTTTAGTAGAGATGGGGCCAGGCTAGTCTTGATCTCTTGACCTTGTGATCTGCCTGCCTCAGCCTCCCAAAGTGCTGGGATTATAGGCGTGAGCCACTGTGCCCGGCCTATGTAGTTTATATTTTTTAACCAAGACAACATGGGATAATCCTGTATGGTACTAACTCATTTTATAGATGGGGAAACAAAGGACCCAGTTAGACCTTTTTTTTTTTTTTTTTTGACATAGGGTCTCACTCTTAACACTCAAGCTGGAGTGCAGTTGCATGATCACTGCAGCCCGGACTTCCTGGGCTCAAGTGATCCTCCCACCTCGGCCTCCTGAGTAGCTGGGACTACAGGTGTGCACTATCATGACTGGCTAATTTTTAAAAAAATGTTTGTAGAGGCCAGGCATGGTGGCTCACGCCTCTAATCCCAGCACTCTGGGAGGCCAAGGTGGGTGGGTCACCTGACGTTGGAAGTTCAAGACCAGCCTGATCAACATGGAGAAACCTTGTCTCTACTAAAAATATAAAATTAGCCGGGCGTGGTGGTGCATGCCTATAATTCCAGTTACTTGGAAGGCTGAGGGAGGAGAATTGCTTCAACCCAGGAGGTGGAGGTTGCAGTGAGCTGAGATCACGCCACTGCACTCCAGCCTGGGCAACAAGAGTGAAACTCCATCTCAAAAAAAAAAAAAAAGTTTGTGGAGACGGGGTTTTTCCATGTTGCCCAGGCTGGTCTCAAATTCCTGGACTCAAAGGACCTGCCCACCTTGGCCTCCCAAAGTGCTGGGATTACAGGTGTGAGCCACTACACCCAGCCAACAACGACTTTTTAATGAAAGGGATGATGATCCACACGGAATGATAACTGAAAAATGCCTAAGAAAAAAGTCAAAGCAGAAATTTTCCCATGGATTTCAACTTATATTTTAGGAAGAATAGTTTCTGAGGAGGTAAAGGAAGGGAGGTACAGTGATAGCTGGCAGCTACAGACTAAGTCAGTGATGGCTTTTAGCAAAGAGATGATGTAGCTGAAAAGACCACAAGTAGTCACTAAATAGATGTGAAAAAATGGGAGAGAAGCCAGGCATGGTGGCTCACTCCTGTAATCCCAACACTTTGGGAGGCCAAGGTGGGTAGATCGCTTGAGGTCAGGAGTTCAAGAACAGCCTGGCCAATGTGGTGAAACCCCATCTCTACTAAAAATACGAAAATTAGCTGGGCATGGTGGTGGGTGCCTGTAATCCTAGCTACTCAGAAGGCTAAAGCCTAGGAGAATTAGTTGAACTCGGGAAGCAGAGGTTGCAGTGAGCTGAGATTGCACCACTGCATTCCAGCCTGAGCGATAGAGTGAAACTCTGTCTCAAAAAAAAAAAAAAAAAAAAAAGAAGAGCCAGGCGCAGTGGCTCATGCCTGTAATTCCAGCACTTTGGAAGGCTGAGGCAGGCAGATCACTGGAGGTCACGAGTTCGAGACCAGCCTGGCCAACATGGTGAAACCCCATCTCTACTAAAAATACAAAAATTAGGCAGGTGTGGTGGCGGGTGCCTGTAATCCCAGCTGCTTGGGAAGCTGAGGCAGGACAATCACTTGAACCTGGGAGGCGGAGGTTGCAATGAGCCGAGATCACGCCATTGCATTCCAGCCTCGGCGACAAGAATGAGACTCTGTCTCAAAAAAAAAAAAAGGGAAAACTGGGGGAGAAAAAGAAGGAGAAAGCAAAGGAAAAAGAATGAGACCTCAGAAACAGATAAAAGGCTTGGTACCAAACAAAGTAGTATACTAAACCTTTTAATGTAAATTACATGATTAGAAAGAAGCAACTTAAAAATTGTCTATTTCAAGACTATAATTTGGGCAACAAGAAAACTGAGTCCCAGAGTGGTTAAAAAAGTTTTGACATAGGACCAGAATGCAGATATGATAAATCACAGCTCAGCTCAAATGATTTTTCTATTGCTCTAATTAAGTTTATAATATCTGCTAAAAAACGAATTAATGCATAGAAAATATTGCCATAGAAATTCATAGAAAAATCTGAAGTCAACTGAGGCTAGAATATTTAATTCAAATTCTTTTCTTTTTTTTTGAGAGTGTTGCTCTGTTGCCCAGGCTGGAGTAGAGTGGTACGATCTCAGCTCACTGTAGCCTCTGCCTCCTGGGTTCAAGCAATTCTCCCACTTCAGCCTCTTGAGTAGCTGGGACTACAGGCGTGTGCCACCACATCCAGCTAACTTTTGTATTTTTAGTAGAGTCGGGGTTTCACTACGTTGGCCAGGCTGGTTTCGAGCTCCTGGCCTCAAGTGATCTGCCCACCTTGGCCTCCCAAAGTGCTGGGATTACAGGCGTGAGCCACCATGCCTAGCCTTAAATAAATTTCTAATCAAAACATTAAATTTCGGCCGGGCGTGGTGGCTCACGCTTGTAATCCCAGCACTTTGGGAGGCCGAGGCGGGCGGATCACGAGGTCAGGAGATCGAGACCACGGTGAAACCCCGTCTCTACTAAAAAATACAAAAAATTAGCCAGGCGTGGTGGCGGGCGCCTGTAGTCCCAGCTACTCGGAGAGGCTGAGGCAGGAGAATGACGTGAACCCGGGAGGCGGAGCTTGCCATGAGCCGAGATTGCGCCACTGCACTCCAGCCTGGGTGACAGAGCGAGACTCCGTCTCACAAAAAACAAACAAACAAAAAAAAACATTAAATTTCATCCTTGTTGCCTAAAAGAACTTTATAGTGGTATCTCAACTCTTTTTAAGCAAGTCATCTAACAAGCAGAAACGGTCTTTTAACTCACACATTAAATTTGAAATACCTTTTGGGTTTTGTCTTTGGAATCCAATACATTCTCCAAAGAACCTTTAGCCAATGTGCCACCATCCTCTCTTCCTGTTTCCTGCCTTTTTTGTTGTAGCCGCTGTGCTTCCTCCTGCCTGTCTTTTTCCTCAAGTTTTTTCCGGACTTCAGCTTCTTCATATCTAGTTGAAAAAATAAGTTAAGATTGTCTTTTATTGGCGTTAATCGTGGAAATTAAAGGAGTTTCAGTTCTGTAAAATTAGTATCCTGCCTTGAGGTATTTCATGGCTATATGCTTTCTCCCTCCACCACAATTCACACATTTGCCGCCTGAGGCCATCTGTAGATTTACTTCAAATTGCCCAGAACTATTAAAAAGAAACTGTATGTTCTCAAGTTGAAGTTATTTAGTGCTTTTTGCTCTTTCTCTCCTACTAATTTCAACCTTTTATATTGATTCAAATCTGCTGCAATTTGCGTTTCAAAGGAAAAATCCTAATTCTTTCTGCAAAAGAAACAGCCCAAATATAACACTTATGTTTATAATTTAGAATAAAAATGTAAAAACGAGCATTCAAAAAGCTGTGGAAAGTCTTACCAAGGTCCCAAGTTACACTTTTTTAAAAGATGACTTCACTGAAATTTCCAACTTGTTGGCACTTAAACAGCTATCTGAACTACAGTTAGCAGATATCTGAGGAATTTAGAACTTCCCTACTAAATTATAGGTGGCTGGGTGCAGTGGCTCACATCTGTAATGCAGGACTTTGGGAGGCCAAGGCAGGCGGATCACGTGAGGTCAGGAGTTCGAGACCAGCCTGACCAACATGGTGAAATCCTATCTCTACTAAAAATACAAAATTAGCTGGGCGTGGTGGTGCATGTCTGTAATCCCAGCTACTTGGGAGGCTGAGGCAGGAGAATCACTTGAACTGGGAAGGCGGAGGATGCAGTGAGCCGAGATCATGTGACTGCACTCCAGCCTAGGTAACAGAGTGAGACTCCATCTCTAAATAAATAAAAAAATGAATGAATGGCAATGTTTGTTATTATTGCCAGGACAGACTGTACGTTATCATAGACCTGCAATCTCGTTTGCCCTAATTATCAATGTTTGGCAATGCCTGTGAGCTTCAAATTTAAAGACAGAGAGAGAGAAGATAGAACAGATGTAAAGGAAAAAAATAAATAATTGACTAGGGTCAATAATTAGTAAAAGATGAATAGTTTCCATTTTATTATTCTCTTTATTGTATCTTTACATTTTATATGCTTTTTTCTTTTTTTTTTTTTTGAGACAGAGTCTCGCTCTGTCCCCCAGGCTGGAGTGCATTGGCACAATCTCGGTTCACTGCAACCTCCATTTCCCAGGTTCAAGTAATTCTGACTCAGCCTCCTGAGTAGCTGGGACTACAGGCACACACCACCATGCCTGGCTAATTTGTGTATTTTTAGTAGAGACAGGGTTTCACCATGTGGCCAGGCTTGTCTCAAACTCCTAACCTCAGGTGACCCACCTGCCTTGGCCTCCCAAAGTGCTGGGATTACAGGTGTGAGCCACCGTGGCTGGCTGTTTTTTTTTTTTTTTTTTTTTTCTTTTTTGAGACAGAGTCTGACTCTGTCACCCAGGCTGGGGTACAGTCGCATGATCTCGGCTCACTGCAACCTCTGCCTCCTGGGTTCAAGCGATTCTCCTGCCTCAACCTCCCAAGTAGCTGGGACTACAGGTGTGTGCCACAATACCCACCTAATTTTTGTATTTTTAGTAGAGATGGGGTTTTCACTATGTTGACCAGGCTGGTCTCGAACTCCTGACCTCAGGTGATCCACCCGCCTCGGCCTCCCAAAGGGCTGAGATTACAGGTGTGAGCCACCGCACCTGACCTTATATGCTCCTTTGAGTGAATATTCCAAAATGAAAAATTTCTAAATAAACAGATTATACAATAGAAATGGTGACTATTCAAATAACTGTGCCAGCTTCACATATTTGAAATTTTAAGTTTACTTTAAAAATGACTCTGAACTCAAAATTATTTCGTACCACACATTTTCAACATCATGTTAATAGTGACCAAAAACGTGCCATTTATCAATAAGATCATTCATGCACTTAGCAAGAATTACATCTTTAGCTCTTGGAGAAGAAATTAGCATGTCACACAAAGCTGTGCTATTCCTCGAGTGGAAGAAATATAAGGAAAACAGTGCTTCTCCTCTAAATATTTGAGCAGTTAATTTATTTTTTCTTTTCTTTTTTTTTTCCACAGAGTCTCGCTCTGCTGCCCAGGCGGGAGTGCAGAGGCATGATCTCAGCTCACTGCAACCTCCGCCTTCCAGGTTCAAGCAATTCTCCTGCCTCAGCCTCCTGAGTAGCTGGGATTACAGGCGCATGCCACTGTGCCCAGCTAATTTTTGCATTTTTAGTAGAAAAGGGGTCTCACCATGTTGGCCAGGCTGGTCTCAAACTCTTGGCCTAAGGCGATCCACCATCATCGGCCTCCCAAACTGCTAGGATTACAGGGGTGAGCCACCACGCCCAGCCATTAAGCAGTTAATTTTTGTTTTGTTTTGTTTTTTGAGACAGAGTCTCACACTGCCGCCCGGGCTGGAGTGCAGTGGCGGGAGCTCGGCTCACTGAAACCTCTGCATCTCAGGTTCAAGGGTTTCTCCTTGCCTCCGCCTCCTGAGTGGCTGGGATGACAAGCTCCCACCACCACGGCCAGCTAATTATTTTTGTATTTTTAGTAGAGACGGGGTTTCACTATGTTGGCTAGGCTGGTCTTGAACTCCTGACCTTGTGATCCACCTGCCTCGGCCTCCCAAAGTGCTGGGATTACAGGCATGAGCCACCCTGCCTGGCTTAAGCAGTTTCTATCTTCATGCTTAGCAATTCCTTCTGAATTATTTATTCCATTGACTGAAATGATCACTAATATTGATAGGAACATGGTGATCATGACACACTACTTTAAAAATGCTATCCTTTCGTCTTAAAAAATAAAGGTACGAAAAAGAATTCTAATTTTGGTAATGACTTAGTAGTTTCCATTTTTCTGAACCTCTCACAGACAACTATAAACTCTGGATAACCTATAACTACCTGAAGGCATTGGAAAACTGCCATAATCTGGAAGAAAGTAGATGGGGGTTGACACTTGAAAGAAAGGAAGGGCATTAGTAAGATTCCGATTTTTTATGGTTTCACACCTAAGGCAGGCCTTACTGCTGAAAACAGCTAAAATTCCAACAAAAACCCCAATCCCAGAGAACCAGAGTTCCAAATTCTTTGTATAGTCTTGCCCAAATTGCCAGCTGACACCTGAATTAAGCATACCTGGGGCAGATACTAAGGAGCCCAGCTAAGTTTAAAAGAATTGAAAAGAATGTCAGTTGCCACCTACCATAGGCAAGACAGAAAACTTAACGTTTGAGTATAGCCAAGTTAACTGCCTACTGGGACAAAACAACAACAACAACAACAAAACTATTCAGAGGACTAAAGAAGAATGCAGAGCCTATAATTTTATCATTCACAATGTCCAAAGTTACTAGTACAAAAAAAGAAAAATAGGACAACAATAAAAGAGAAAAGGTGCTGCATACTGACTCCAAGATGATGCATTTAGCATATAAAGATTTTAGAGCAGCTGTTATAACTATGCTCAAGGGCATAAATGAAAATGTGCTTGTCATAAATGAACAGATAGGAAATCTCTGTAAAAAAATAATAGACGCTATAAAAAAGAACCACACAGAAATTTTAGAATTGGGCTGGGCACAGTGGCTCATGCCTATAATCCTAACACTTTGGGAGGCCCTGGTAGGAGAACTGCTTGAGCCCAGAGCTTGAGACCAGCTTGGGCAACATGGTGAAACCCTGTCTCTACAAAAAAACACAAAAAAACTAACTGGGCATGGTGGTGTGCATCTGTAGTTCCAGCTGTTCAGGAGGTGAAGGTGGGTGAATCACTTGAGGCCAGGAGGCTGAGGTTGCAGTGAGCTGTGATCACGCCACTGTACTCCAACCTCGACAACAGAGACTGTCTCAAGAAAAAAAAAAAAGGGAAGAAATTCTAGAATTGAAACGTAACTGAAAAAAGTTCACTCAACAGAAAACTGGAAATGACAAAGTAAAGAGTCAGTATTTAAAGGGAGAACCGTCCTGGGCAACATAGTAAGACCCCATCTCTATAAAAAATAAAATTAGCCAGGAGCAGAGGTGTGTGCCTGTAGTCCTACCTACTCAGGAGGCTGAGGTGGGATTGCTTGAGCCCAGGAGTTTGAGGATGCGGTGAGATAGGATCATGCCACTGCACTTCAGCCTGGGCAACACAGTGAGACCTTGTCTCAAAAGAAAAAAAGGATGAAAGAGCGACAAAAATTATTCAATCCAGGCTGGGCGTGGTGGCTCACGTCTGTAATCCCAGCACTCTGGGAGGTCGAGGTGTGGTGGATCACCTGAGGTCAGGAGTTTGAGACCAGCCTGGCCAACATGATGAACCCCTATCTCTAGTAAAAATACAAAATTAGCCAGGTGTGGTGGCACACACTTGTAGTACCAGCTACTTGGGAGGCTAAGATAGGAGAATTGCTTGAACCCAGGAGGTGGAGGCTGCAGTGAGCCAAGATCGTGTGCCACTGCACTCCAGCCTGGGTGAGACAGAGTGAGACTCCGTCTGAAAAAAAAAAGAAAATGATCTAATCTGAAAAACAAAGAGAAAATGATTAAAACAAAACGAAACAAAATAAAAAGAACAAAGCCTTAGGGATTCATTAGACAAAATCAAAAAATCTATCGTATGTAAAGCTGGAGTTCCAGCAAGAAAAGGAAAATGAGGCAGAAAAAATGCTTAATATCAGAAACAATGGAAGCCAGAAGACAGTGGAATAGCAGCTCTGAAGTGACAAAAGGGAAAATTAAAACCTGCCAACCTAGAATCCTGTATATAGTTAAAATCCCTTAAGAATGAAAGGCGGGGTGTGGTAGCTCACGCCTGTAATCCCAGCACTTTGGGAGGCCAAGGCAGGCAGATCACCTGAAGTCAGGAATTCAAGACCAGCCTGGCCAACATGGTAAAACCCCATCTCTACCAAAAAATACAAAAATTAGCCAGGTGTGGTGGTGTGTGCCTGTAGTCCCAGCTACTTGGGGAGGCTGAGGTGGGAGGATTGCTTGAACCTGGGGGTGGAAGTTGCAGTGAGCCAAGATCATGCCACTGCACTCCAGCCTTCAGGACACAGTGAGACCCTGTCTCAAAAAAAAAAAAAAAAAAAAAAAGAATATTCCCAGAGGTAAAGAGGGACATAATGATAAAAAGGTCAATTCATCAAGAAACTATAACTATGTGCCTAAAAATAGAATTTCAAAATAAATGAAACAAAAGCTGAGAGAACTAAAGTCCTAAATAGATACAGTTAAATATTTTAACATGACTCTCTCAGTAATTGTTACAACTTGAACCCCCACCCCAGTCAGTAAAGACAAAGAAGATCTGAACATTATCAGCCATTCTGACCTAAATGACATATACAGAACAGTATATTCAACAACCACATTCTCTTTGCAAGTACACATGGTACATTCACCAAGAGACCATATGCTGAGCCATAAAACAATACATTTAAAAGGACTGAACATCTTTAGTCACAATGAAATTAAATTAGAAATCAATAAGATATAAGAAGAATCCCACATATTTGGAAATTAAGCAACATATTTCTAAATGATCCATGGGTCAAGGGAGAAAGGGAAATTAGAAAATATTTCAAAATAAATTATAAAGTTCTACTGGGAAAACAACAGATTTATGAAAATCAGTGTGTTAAAATAAAATAAATGGAACAAAAGTGAATGATGAACCCATCAATAGATGTGAGAGGAGAAAAGAAAAACGGAATAACTTCAGATAGAATTTTACAAAAACAGATGTTTCATCATATTCCATCTGCTTAGGCAATAACCAGGGATAATGGATTCTCAAATCTCCAGCAGGACCTTGCTTATTGGTATGCTCACTTCCCCCACTTGTCTATTGCACTGTGTTAAGAACTTGGTCACTGAATAGCAAGCATGTATCCCTATTATCTCTATGGAAACATCAACACCACTTTCCTGCCTATCTCATATGCTAGCATCATTTCACTGTTAGAAACAGAAGTGAAAGATTTGGAACAAGAGCAAAATTATGCAACTGTTTTACCTTGCCTCCTCAATGCAAATCACTAGAGTGCCAGGACAAAAGGTGTTACAGAACAAGGATGCTTCCACTGTTAATAACAACAAAAATAATAGCACAAACACTTATTGAGTATTTGATATGTGCCAGATACCATCTAAGTGTTTGTAAATGTTAATTTTCTTAATGCACTATGAGGTAGGTTTTATGATTATCCTAGTTACAGATGAGGAAACTGAGGCAGAGGGAGGCTAAGTAATTTGCCCAAGCTCACACAATTAATAAGAAAAAAACTGGGATCCATAACCAGGGAGTCTAGCTCCGTACACTTACCTACTGCTCTATATTTCTTCTCTAGTAGTGTTCTATGCTGGAACAGTATGTGAACTGTCTGCCCTAAGAAGTAAGCACAGTCAGCCTAAATCCAATTTGAGGGCAGAAATGAAAAAACTTTAATATTCTCTTTTTTTCTATTTTCTTCTCTTATCCACATCTTAGCCCCTACCTTGGATTTGTTCTATAGTCTCCATAAATCTAATTAAATAGAGCTGACGTCTCTCCTACTTTGCAGCTTCAGTTGGTAAGTTGAAGTGAGAGCCAGGCATGCTCTCTGAAACTGACTTCTGATTGTTTTACCCACTTAATCCCTTTTACTAGGATTCTGATACTTCTAGACTTGGTCAAAATTACCTCTAAGACCTCCCCTAACATGAATGTAACAGAAATGGATTAAGTCTATGGTATGAGAGGTGTCCATGAAAAAAGATAATAATAAGAAACGGGACAGGCAAATAAATGTTTAACAAGTACTCCTTGGCAGGTGATACTGAAATCTATTTTCTAGCCACTCACTAGGTCTTTTTGCTAAAGCGTTTTTTCAGAATCTGGGGCTATGTCTACAGTGGTCGCACCTGGGCCCATGCGGCCACCCCTGGGACAGGGGCCAGCGGGCCACGGACCCCACTCGGCACACAAGCCTCCGTGGTCATAGACCATGACGTCAGATGATTGGGCAGAATTTAGCAGAAAATCTTCCCCAAGATGTTAAGGGCTTTCACTTTAAAGTTATAATCTATTCTCCAAACCTAGAGAGCATATACCCTCCCTCATGCCCGTTCTCAAGACTGCTGGCCTGACAAGAGAGAAATTCTAGTCATGCAGATTTCAGAGACTTAAAGGAGGAAAAGAGCTTTGTGGTTGACTTATTACAGAATTAGGACAGGACAGATATGAAGATATGTTCACACAGAGTTGCTCTAAATGTCCATGAAAGACACCAACATGGGGCAGGAGGCAGGGAGAGGACAGACAGGGAGAAAAACAGTGAAAAGGTTCTCCACATCTAGCTGCAAAATAACCTATACACAGGAAAAATTCAAAGTACACTTAAAAAGGCTTAGAACTGGAAAGGACCCAGAGGTTATTTAGCAACAGGGACCTCATTACACTGAAAGATGGGCCATTCTATCAGGCCATAAGAAGTAAATATTTAAATAATGAATCATTTTCTCAATGATTTCCTTTATAAGTTGAGAGTTATTTTCTTTTTTTGAGACAGAGTCTCACTCTGTCGCCCAGGTTAGAGTGCAGTGGCAAGATCTCAGTTCACTGCAACCTCTGCCTCCCGGGCTGAAGCGATTCTCTTGCCTCAGCCTCCTGAGTAGCTGGGACTACAGCTGCCTGCCACCCACCCGGCTAACTTTTTTTGCATTTTCAGTAGAGACGGGGTTTTACCATGTTGGCCAGGCTGGTCACAAACTCCTGGCCTCAAGTAATCCAACCACCTGGGCCTCCCAAAGTGCAGGCATTACAGGCCTGAGCCATTGCTCCTGGTCAGAATATTTTTAAATACAAGTAACATATGATACATTCTTAGTGAAAAAAAAAATTCAAGCCAGTAAAGAAATATGTCAACCTGGTTAAATCTTTCAGTTTCCTCCTTCTATTTATTATTTGCATCAAACAGCTCTCAGTTTGCCGTTTTTCACTAACCAGGCTTTGGCAGCTTTTATCACTTAAAACCAGTTCCATTGTTCTCTCCTTCTGTATCATATTGCTGAGAATGTTTTTGGTTTTATCCATTAACATTTTTTATGCTACAGATACAGGCAGAAATTTATCTACTAGGATCTACATAACAGCATTATGTTGTTATTAAGGGAAACAATTTAAATTTTAAAGAATGACTAATGGCCGGGTGCAGTGGCTCACGGCTATAATCCCAGCACTTTGGGAGGCTGAGGCAGGCAGATCACCGGAGGTTAGGAGTTCGAGACCAGCCTGACCAATATAGAGAAACTCCGTCTCTACTAAAAATACAAAATTAGCCAGGCATGGTGGCACATGCCTGTAATCCCAGCTACTCAGGAGGCTGAGGCAGGAGAATCACTTGAACCTGAGAGGTCAATGTTGCAGTGAGCTGAGATCAGGCCATTGTACTCCAGCCTGGGCAAAAGAGCGAAACTCCGCCTCAAAAAAAAAAAAATGACTAATGACTAAAAACTGAAACAGACTGTTTTTGTTTTGTAATTATTTTTATAAACTTGGTAAGCAAGTCATGGCAAATACCAGAATCAGTTTTTTTTCTAAATTTAAATAACTTCTGTAACTAAGGAGATCAAAAGTAACAGTAAATACTTCATTCCTATACGCATATATCCAGGAGCAGAATCCACCAAAGAACATATGAAGAATCAAATTTTTCTAAAGAATAATGCCAGAAACTTACAAATATTATAACTTAGAAATATTGGGGCCAGGCACGGTGGCCCACACCTGTAATCCCAGCACTTTGGGAGGCCGAGGCAGGCGGATCACAACGTCAGGAGATCGAGACCATCCTGGCTAACATGGTGAAACCCCATCTCTACTAAAAGTACAAAAAATTAGCCGGGTGTGGTGGTGGGTGCCTGTAGTCCCAGCTACTTGGGAGGTTGACGCAGGAGAATGGCGTGAACCCGGAAGGCGGAGCTTGCAGTGAGCCGAGATTGCGCCACTGCACTCCAGCCTGGGCGACAGCGCGAGACTTTGTCTCAAAAAAAAAATTGGAATATTATATGAATCGTCAGATATAAATAGGTAAATCTTAAATATTATTATCTTCTAATTTACATTATTTTAAATATTTCATAATATCTGTACCTTAGTTTAAGGCTTTCAGAGAGTCTTTCAGCTTCTTCAACAGCTTTTTTGATGTTTCCAGGTCCAAGTATTGAATGGAAATATTCCTAAAATTATAGGAAAACCATCCCATATTGTTAGTACTGGGCACCGCATGTGACACTAGTGCTAAAATCATTAAAATCATGATGCTTATATAAACGGAAGTTTGTTTTATTAAAATGGAAGATTTTAAAAAACTTTTAACTTACATAAATGTATAATTTATTCTCCAAATGTCTCAAAAGTATGTCTTCATACCATCAGTAAGTTAAAAAGATCCACTAGTTCATAAATTTGACTTATTTGTAAGTCTCCATTAAAAAGTATAAATAACATTGTTATTTATGAGTAAGCGCCAAAGAGCAAAGCTTTCAAGAATAAAGTATATTTTCTTATTAAAAATACGTACCTAGTTTTTTTCTCCAGTCTCACAATAAAGCAAACTGCGTATAGACACAACATGGAATGTGTTTTGTTTACTTGTTCTAAACAGATATTTTTGCTTCCACCTGTACTTTACAATAGCTACTCACATCCCAACCGGAGTCAAAACACTTTTGATACATAAAACGAGTTTTACACATTAGGAAACTCTAAGCAACTAAAAACCAAATGATAGAAAATAAATAATTAATAGTATAATCTAGGCCATGCGCAGTGGCTCAAACCTGTAATCTCAGAACTTTGGGAGGCCAAGGCAGGCACATCACTTGAGGACACGAGTTCAAGACCAGCCTGGCCAACATGGTGAAACCCCACGTCTACCAAAAATAGAAAAACCATTTGTGTGTGGTGGTATGTGCCTGTAATCCCAGTTACTCGGGAAGCTGACGCAGGAGAATCACTTGAACCCAGGAGGCGGAGGTTGCAGTGAGGCGAGACTGCGCCACTGCACTCCAGCCTGGGCGACAGAACGAAACTCTGTCTAAAAAAAAAAAAAAAAAAAAAAGTATAATCCACCTTTAAAAAATGCAAAAGGTAAAAGGTTTGGCATATAATTTACTAACAAGTACAATGAAGTCGTTGTTGTTTTTTAAATCACTACTCCAAGAGGCCAATCATTAGATACTACAATCAGATATTTTCAAATCAAGGTTGGTATGATGCTGCAGTAGCTAGTTAAGTCAGTTAAATGATTACTGGATCCAATTTGCCACAACATGTCAATATGACTTTGCAAATAGAGCGTACTAGCACAGTTCATTACAAATTATAATAATCATAATTTGTAAAAAGAAGGGTTGTAGCTCAGAAGTACCCATCTTTGGCTCTCAGGAAGAGCTGCAATGGTGGAGCCATATAAACATATTTAACAGCCCATATAAATATATATAACTTCTAGATTACTTATGATACAAATAAACAAACATAACTTCTGTAACTAGGCAGATCAAAACTAACAGTAGGCCGTGTGCGGTGGCTCACGTCTGTAATCCCAGCACTTTGGGAGGCCGGGGCGGGTGGATCATCTGATGTCAGGAGTTTGACACCAGCCTGAGCAACATGGTGAAACCCCGCCTCTACTAAAAATGCAAAAATTAGGCCGGGTGCGGTGGCTCACGCCTGTAATCCCAGCTCTCAGGGAGGCAGAAGCGGGAGGATAGCTTGAGCTCAGGAGTTCGAGACCTGCCTGGGCATATAGCAAGACCCCGTTCCCCACAGAAAGGAAGAAAAAAAAAGACCAAAAAAAAAAGCATAAAAATGCAAAAATTAGCCAGGCATGGTGGCGTGCGCCTGTAATCCCAGCTACTCGGGAGGCTGAGGCAGGACAATCGCCTGAACCCGGGAGGCAGAGGTTGCAGTGAGCTGAGATCGCGCCATTGTACTCCACCCCGGGCAACAAGAGTCAAACTCAGTCTCAGGGGAAAAAAAAGAAAAAAAAAACTAGCAGTAGGCTGGGTACAGTGGCTCACACATGTAATCCTAGCACATTGGGAGGCGGAGGTGGGTGGATCACCTGAGGTCAGGAGTTCAAGACCAGCCTGGCCAACATGGCAAACCCCCGTTTCCACTAAAAATATGAAAATTAGCCAGGCGTGGAGGCACATGCCTGTAGTCCCAGCAACTTGGAAGGCTGAGGCAGGAGAATTGCTTGAACCCAATAAGTGGAGGTTGCAGTGAGCAGAGATAGTGCCACTGAACTCCAGTCTGGGCAACAGAGCAAGACTCCGTTTGAAAACAACAACAAAAACTAACAGTAAATAATTCATTCCCATAAGACCAGCGTCCAGTAGCACAATACAACCTGGAGCATATGAAGAATTAAATTTTTCTAAAGAAAACTGCCAGACATGTACAAATATTATTATAAACAACTTAGAAAAACTGGACCTGAGCTCTAATTCAATATACCAGTGCTCAACAATCTATCATTCGAAACACTTTTTAATTTCAAAAGAAATTTTCAAAAGAAAAAAAAAACCACAAGAACAGAGTATGAGTGATATAGCAAAAGATTTAATTTTTGTGTCCCAGTTAACATAAGACTTATTTTTAAGAAGAAAAATCTGTTGATGGCCAGGCCGGGTGGCTCATGCTTGTAATCCCAGCACTCTGGGAGGCCAAAGCAGGTGGATAGCTTGTACCCAGGAGGTCAAGGCTTTAGGGAGCCATGACAGTGCCACTGTACTTCAGCCTGAGCAACACAGTGAGACCCTGTCTCAAAAAAAGTCTGTTGATAACAGTTATCATATGTCTATCTAGTCTAAAAGTAGATCATGCTTTGTTTGGCTGATTCTTCTAAAGCCTAAATATACTAGAAGGACCCTTCACTATGTAATTCCAATAAAAGTGTACAGTTTGTTCAATATCGTATCAATTGAACATTACAATAATTTCAGTTAGCACACCAAGTCCTGACTACTGATGCAATTCTCTCAACAGAAAATACAATGTAATCATTACATTAACAGAACCATTTAACAGAAATCATAATGTAATCATTCTGAATACAAAATACAAAGTAAAACCACAAAAGCTGACTTGTTTTATTCATTTTTACACATGAACTCACTAAAAAGCCAGGCTGTAAGCCCAGCTTAAACCTATCTAAACACAAAAAAATTGTTTATGTTTGGGCATGTCTGTTACACATTACCAGACATTCCCCTAATATTAGTGAGACTTCCTGTCAATTATTTAACGCTGTGCTCTTAAAGGAGCACAGTTAAAGTAAATATAAGTACTTTCAAAATTTCAATAGTATGATAATTGGCAGAAGAAAAAGATAACATCCAAGTATTACATTAACTAAAAATGTTTGCTTCTCAGGTTTACCAGAACTTTCCTGACTCCTGAACATATGAATTCAAACAACTTTCATGATTTCCTAAACAAAAATAGATTTACCAATGAATATTAAGAATTATCAAGAATACCATAAAAATTTTAAAATACAATTCTATCTAGAATTTGCTACACTAATATTTTCAATGCATTTTCTTTCCCCGCTTTTTCAGATAACCCTGAAAAAATTATTCATATGCTGACTTTTTGATAATAAAATGTAGTGTCCTTCTCTACTATTGAGAGAGCTTGCTAAATTAATGTTTTATCTAAATCTCAATTTTTTTTTTTTGAGACGGAGTCTTGCTCTGTTGCCCAGGCTGGAGTGCAGTGGTGCGATCTGAGCTCACTGCAACCTCCACCTCCCAGGTTCAAGCAATTCTCCTGCCTCTGCCTTCCAAGTAGCTGGGATTACAGGCGCCTGCCACCACACCTGGCTAATTTTTTTAACTTATTTTTAGTAGAGATGGGGTTTCACCATGTTGGCCAGGCTGGTCTTGAACTCCCGACCCCTTGTGATCCATCTGCCTCTGCCTCCCAAAGTGCTGGGATTACAGGTGTGAGCCACTGTGCCCAGGCTTGTTTTTTTTTTTTTTTTTTTTTTTTTTTTTGAGACAGACTCTTGCTCTGTCGCCCAGGCTGGAGTGCAGTGGTGCAATCTTGGCTCACTGCAACCTCCGCCTCCCAGGTTCAAGCGATTCCCCTGCCTCAGCCTCCTGAGTAGCTGGAACTACAGATGCATACCACCACGCCCTGCTAATTTTTGTATTTTTAGTAGAGATGGGGTTTCACCATGTTGGCCAGGCTGGTCTCAAACTCCTGACCACAAGTGACCCACCTGCCTCAGCCTCCCAAAGTGCTGGGATTACAGGGGTGAGCCACTGTGCCCAGCCTAAATCTCAAACATTTTCTAGTATAAAATAAGAGTGAAAATACAAGTTTCTAAGGAAGTTCAATGACATATATTCAGTCCCTAACTCATCTAAAGGGTAAAAAACAGAAAATATCTTGTTAGTAAATTTAGCACCTCACATAGCTGAAGTACACTAGAAAGGCTGGGCTACAGAAAAATATAACAAAAAACAGAAAACAGTTAGTTCTGCAACTGGGCAAGGTGGCTCACACCTATAATCTCAGCACTTTGGGAGGCCAAGGCAGGCAGACCACTTGAGCCCAGGAGTTCGAGACTAACCTGGGCAACAGGGTAAGACCTTGTTTCTACCAAAAATTAAAAAATTAGCCAGGTATGGTGGTGCATGTCTGTACTCCCAGCTACTCTGGAGGCTGAGGTGGGAGAATCAGCTGAGCCCAGGAAGTCGAGGATGCAGTGAGCCATGACTGTGCCCACTGCATTCCAACCTGGGTGACGGAAGTGAGATTCTGTCTCAGAACAAACAAAAAACAGTTCTAAGACAGAAGCAGAAGAGATGCTCTGGACAGAGCAAATGAAAATGATCCTTTTACTGAAAAACAGGAACTGAACTACTGAATCATATGAAATAATGGCCCAAGTTACCTGAGCCTTTGCAGGGAGCTTCTCAACCTGAACTTCTCTGCCTAGATACTCCCTTCGGAAATGCAATAGAGACTCTGGAAATGGAAAAATCTCATCTATTTAAATGTACTCACTACCTTCTCAAGAATAGAAAAAAAAAAAAGGTAGCTACAAAAATATTCCCAATCTTGTCATAGAAAAAAAAATAACTACTAACTTCCAAAATAAAGCAAAAAGTAAACAAGACCATTAAAAAAAAAAAGAACTGGTTGGGCATGGTGGGTCATGCCTGTAATCCCAGCACTTTGGGAGGCCAAGGCAGGTGGATCACCGAGGGTCAGGAGTTCGAGACCAGCCTGACCAACATGGTGAAACCCCTTCTCTACCAAAAATACAAAAATTAGGCCTGGCGTGGTGGCGGGTGCCTGTAATCCCAGCTACTCGGGAGGCTGAGGCAAGAGAATCACTTGAACTCGGGAGGCAGAAGTTGCAGTGAGCCAAGGTCGTGCCATTGCGCTCCAGCCTGGGCGACAGAACGAGACTGTCACCCCCCCACCAAAAAAAACCTACCACACAAACAAAACAGCAAACAACAAAACTACCAAAGTTATCCAAATTTTAAGACTTTCAAAAATATTTACTTTAGTGAGCACCACTTACACTGCGTTTTAAGCAACTGCACTTTAACATATTTCACAGAGTGTGCAAAAACTTGTTTGAATTTAGGAAGGCCTCTGTCTCTTATCTGCAGATAAGTATGCCCAAAAATATTAAACTATTTTTCCCAGGGCAGGACTAATTCAACCATTGTGGACAGATGAATGAACCTCCAAATGCAAGGGGCCCCCTTTTCAAAGACAGATCTAAAAACCTAGTAATTGGCCAGGCATGATGGCTCAAGCCTGGAATCCCAGCACTTTGGAAGGCAGAGGCAGGCGGATCACGAGGTCAGGAGTTCGAGACCAGCCTGGCCAATATGGTGAAACCTCATTTCTACTAAAAATACAAAAATTAGCTGGGCGTGGTGGGGCACACCTGCAGTCCTAGCTACTCGGGAGGCTGAGGCAGGAGAACCGCTTGAACCTGGGAAACAGAGGTTGCAGTGAGCCGAGATTGAGCCACTGCACTCCAGCCTGGGCGACAGAGCGAGACTTCGTCTTAAAAAAACCAAAAAACAAAAAAAACCTAGTAACTTATTAGAATAACTTTGCTAATGAGAAGAAATACCAGCAATGATTTATCACCATTAAGTAAAATATAAAAGTCATTCCTCAACAACCAAAAGTCACACTTCTATAAAAATAAAAATAAGTGGCCGGGCACAGTGGCTCACAGGATCATGCCTGTAATCCCAGGACTTTGGGAGAATAAGAGGGGCGGATCACAAGGTCAGGAGTTCGAGACCAGCCGGGCCAACATGGTGAAATTCTGTCTCTACTAGATACAAAAAAATTAGCTAGGCATGGTGGCAAGAGCCTGTAATCCCACCTACTCAGGAGGCTGAGGTAGGAGAATCGCTTGAACCCAAGAAGTGGAGGTTGCAGTGAGCTAAGATCACGCCACTGCACTCCAGCCTGGGTGACAGGGCGAGACTCCGTCTCAAAGTAAATAAATAAAAAAAATTAAAAAAGATCATCAAAGAACAAAAGAAATTTTGTTATTTCAATAAGTCAATTTAAATAATAGAAGCCAATTCTACCACCAGAGAACAAAATAAAATCTCTTTATTAATTGAGGGTGGCTTCTCTACCAGGTGAAAATTCTATAGGCAGTACTTTGTTACTACTGACAGGTAATAGATTGTTTCTAAGTAAAGGTAAACCCAGCAACACAACATTCTTCACATTTGTTTAATGAGCCTCTACATTCTTCACATTCTTCTTTTGCTAGTTTGTTTTTGTTTGTTTTTTGAGATGGAGTCTCTATCGCCTGCCTGGGCTGGAGCTGGAGTGCAGTGGTGTGATCTCGGCTCACTGCAACCTCTACCTCCCAGATTCAAGTGGTTCTCCTGTCTCAGCCTCCCAAGTAGCTTGGATTACAGGCGCCCGCCACTACGCACAGCTAGTTTTTTTTACTTTTAGTAGAGATGGGGTTTCACCATGTTGGCCAGGCTGGTCTCGAACTCCTGACCTCAGGTGACCCACCCACCTTGGCCTCCCAAAGTGCTGGGATTACAGGTGTGAACCACTGCGCCCAGCATTCTTTTGCTAGTTTCTAATACAATTGAAATACATCTACTCTATCAACACGTATCCTAGTCATCAGTTTTTTCTATTCATTTATATTGCCTCTGCCCTCCCTATCCATGGCTTCAATCAAATGGACGACAAGCACCTGTTCAAAGGATTAAAAGCAAAAAGAAGTTTAAAGATTTGGGGAGTGGGCTGGACGCAGAGGCTCATGCCTCTAATCCCAGCACTTTGGGAGGCCGAGACAGGCAGATCAACTGAGGTTGGGAGTTCGAGACCAGCCTGACCAGCATGGAAAAACCCCATCTCTACCAAAAATACAAAATTAGCCGGGCATGGTGGCACATGCCTGTAATCCCAGTTACTCGGGAGGCTGAGGCAGGAGAATCGCTTGAACCCAGGAGACAGAGGTTGCAGTGAGCCGACATCACGCCATTGCACTCCAGCATGGACAACAAGAGTGAAACTCCATCTCAAAAAAAAAAAAAAAAAAAGATTTAGGGAGTAATTAGTATCAATTTTGCAAACTGAGGTTTTTAATATGGGTATAATGTCAGTCATATAAAAAGCTGTCACATAAAAACAAGAGACTAAACCTTGAATCTTAAGGAAGTACAATAAAAGTACTATAAAAAAAGTCATATTTTCTTACTTAATGAGCAAATTCAATCCTTCTACTTGACCTTGCAATTATTAATTACCTCAGAAAAAAATTATGAATCTGTATGTTGCTATAAACTTGTAGTAATCCATGGCAAATCCAAGAATGTGTACGAGTTCACACATTACACACATTTGTAAATAATAACATTGTATCTTTAGTTTCCTTTTTCTAGCTACATGAGAGAGATCATGCTGCATACAATTTGAGCTACATTTCATTATTACTTAAAATTTTTAGAAAAAAATCAATAGCTCCATTATGCAAAATAACTTAGGAAATAACAATGCAAAAATAAAAGGTACCTGCTGTTGCTTGAAATCAGGTCTTTTTTTGATAAGATTATAAACAGTCACGTATTTCATATATAGTACATAGGCCCTTTCCTCATCACGATCTAATCTGCATTCTTCTGCTGTCTTAAAGATCTTCAGGGCACTGTGCACATAACTTAAAATTAGAGAAAAAATAATAATTAAAGCAATTGACATCTGGGAAAAAAGTACAGGTCATATACAAAGTCCACAGATAATCTTTATCAGGGATCCCCAACCCCAGGGCCACAGATTGGTACTGGTTCACGGCCTGTTATGAACCAGGACGCAAGCAGAAGATGAGTGGTGGGTTAGCCAGCAAAGTGTCATCTGTATTTACAGTCACTCCCCATTGCTCGCATTACCACCTGAGCTCCGCCTCCTGTCAGATCATGGTGGCATTAGATTCCCATAGGAACACGAACCCTATTGTGAACTGCACATGTGAGGGATCTAGGTTGTGCACTCCTTTTTTTTTTTTTTTGAGACGGGGTCTAGCTCTTGTTGCCCAGGCTGGAGTGCAATGGCGCCATCTTGGCTCACTGCAACCTCTGCCTCCCGGATTCAAGTGATTCTCCTGCCTCAGTCTCCCAAGTAGCTGGGATTGCAGGGGTGTACCACCATGCCTGGCTAATTTTTGTAGTTTTAGTAGAGACGAGGTTTCACCATGTTAGTCAGGCTGGTCTTGAACTCCTGACCTCAAGTGATCCTCCCATCTCAGCCTCCAAAAGTGCTGGGATTACAGGCATGAGCCACTGCGCCTAGCCAAGGTTGTGCATTCTTTATGAGAATCTAAGGCCTGATGATCTGTCACTGTCGACCATCACCCCCAGATGTGATGGTCCAGTTGCAGGAAAACAAGCTCAGGGATACCACTGGTTCTACATTATGGTGAGTTATATAATTATTTCATTATACAGTGTAATAGTAATAGAAATAAAGTGCACAATAAATGTAGTGCACTTGACTCATCCCAAAACTATCCTCCCTAACCCTGGTCCATTGAAAAACTGTCTTCCACAAAACCAGTCCCTGATGCCAAAAAGGCTGGGGACCACTGATCTTGATAAAGCAAATTTCATTATTTAGGTTCCACTACTTCAGAACTGATACAAAGTTAGATGCAAGTTTGGATACAACCAACTTACATACACCACTTCCTCTGGGATAAGGGTAGTGCTAGAGGTAAACCAGACATTGCTAGAAAGGAATAAACTGTCTTAGGCCTGACCTTGTCCTATCTAAAGGTGGCTTTATCTTTCCCAGTGTTTCCCGTTTGAAAATCATTCAACAGGAGTTAGAGTTGTTTTCTGTCACCCCATCAACTTACCAACTTAGCAAGATAAATAGCCCAATCCCTCTCTTACTTTCTGCCCTTCAAAAGATCTTTTTATTTTTATTTTATTTTGAGGCAGAGACTCACTCTGTCACCCAGGCTGGAGTGCAATGGCGCAATCTCCACTCACTGCAACCTCCACTTCCTGGGCTCAGGGATCCCTCAGCCTCCCATTAGCTGGGATTACAGGCCTATGCCACCATGCCAAGTAAATTTTTGTATTTTTAGTAGAGATGGGGTTTCACCATGTTGCCCAGGCTGGTATCGAACTCCAGACCTCAGGTGATCCGCCACCTTGGCCTCCCAAAGTGAAAAAAAAAAAATTATTATTATTATTATTGAGACAGAGTTTCGCTCTTATTGCCCAACCTGGAGTGCAACGGCACAATCTCGGCTCACCGAAACCTCCGCCTCCCGGGTTCAAGCAATTCTCTTGCTTCAGCCTCCCGAGTAGCTGGGATTACAGATGTGCACCACCACGCCCGGCTAATTTTTTGTATTTTTAGTAGAAATGGGGTTTCACCATGTTAGCCAGGCTTCTCTCAAACTCCTGACCTCAGGTGATCCGCCCACCTTGGCCTCCCAAAGTGCTGGGATTACAAGCGTGAGCCACCGCACCCGGCAAAAAAGGAATTATTTTTGTATCGTAAGACAATGACTTCTGGCTGAATTTTTTTTTAGAAGCCTCATAATCTTTGCCTCTTAAACTTTATGACCTAGAGATCACATCTGTATGATCTGTCTGGAGAGTAGATAATATGCATATGAGCAGAATATATATGTATTGTGCTACAATTACATTAAGACTTTCTCTAAGGAGGTCTTATTTTATTCGTGTGATGGTGTTATTTTTCAAATAAACTTTAAATTAACATTCATCTAACTTTAATATGGAAATGAACTAAAAATTAATATTTGATTCAATCAAACTAGCAAAGGATACATCATACCTCTTAGTGCTTATTTTCTCTGGTTTAACTTCTGTCTTCTTATTGAGGTCTTTTAGTGAAGAACTGAGGTAGAGTTCTTTAGGAACTGAAGCCACAGCAGGCATGATAAATTATCTTTACTTTTCCACTTTCACAATGGATGCTGTATTTCCTTAAAAGTAGTTCTTTCCTGAAACAAATACAAATAATTATACTAATTTTCCTCATTCACAATAAAACAAGCAAGCAGTTTAAAAAAATAAAATTCCTAAACCATATCCTTTGCTAACAAGGTTAATTTTAAATTGTTTAGAATATCTGTTTCAGGAGTTTAAGATATGCAGACTATGAGTGAAGAATGCAATAATTTTTTTCAAATTTTCATTAACCAAATAAATTACTTTTTGTATCATTTTGCCTTAAGAGTTGGGAATCTTACCTGTCAAAGGAACTAGCAGTAAGAATAATCAACGCTTTTACATGTTTCTTTTGTTAAAATAGCATTAATGTTTAGATCATAAGTAGATGGAATTTTTATCTAGAAATATTTCTCTTTTCTCACTGATGATATCCATTTATTTTTTTAAGTGATTTCTTCCTCTTATTTATTTATTTGAGATAGGGTCTCACTCTGTCACCCTGGCTGTAGTGCAATGGCACAATCTCAGCATACTGTAACCTCCACCTCCCGAGCTCAAGCAATCCTCCTACCTAAGCCTCCGAGTAGCTGGAATTCCAGGCATTCGCCACCATGCCCCCAGCTAGTTTTTGTGTTTTCAGTAGATACGGGGTTTCGTCATATTGGCCAGGCTGGTCTCAAACTCCCGGCCTTAAGTGATCCACCCGCCTTGGCCTTCCAAGGTGCTGGGATTACAGGTGTAAGCCACCACGTCTGGCTACTTCTTTCCAATCTCTTAATAATCTTCATTCTACCAGTTCACTATCGTTAAACAAATGGACATCAATGAACATCTAATCCTAAAAAGCTAAGTAAAGTACAACTTGGAGCAGGGGATGGGAAGGCCTCTGCTCACCTACGAAAATTCCAAAAGCACCCCAATTTGCTTTAATTCTAGTAACATTTTATATTAAATATTAATACTTTGTGATTTATTGGTACTCATCCCTTCCAACCCTGTGCACATTAGTCCACTGTCTTAGTCACCAAACCATTTTGTTCTCTGAGTATTGCATTTTTATCTTTTCACTTTTTTTCTATGTATACTTGCTCCGGGTATCTATAAACACATGTTGAACCAAACATTTTAATTTGTACTTTCAGATCTATGCATTTAGAAACAACGATCTAATATACAAACATTTTCTACACTGTATCATCCCCCCTGGGTCCTGTGTCTAAAGCTGTAGTGATAGGGGAGAAAAGGTCTCTGGACCACACTATCACTCCCAAATGGATCCACTGATATCAAATATGTCCTTCTAGCGAGGTATCTAATTCATCAACAATTCATCAAACCTGCTAAAAACATCCATTGAGGAAAAAGTATGACAGGGTTCCCCTGGGTTTCCTCACACTTATAGAGACCACAGCATTGTTTCAATGTCAGTGTAAATCATCAGGAGACTTAGCTTGCAACAGTAGGCCTCGTTTTAAAGAGAGATATTAAAGGGGTATATAAGATATGGTCTCTGATTCTCCAAGAATAAATAGTTTAACCAGAAAACATACCCTGCCCGCCTTCTCACCTCATCATCTTCTGCCCATCCCCCGCAATGTTGAATGAAAAACCAAGAATATGTGTAATATGATACTCTATATAAAGTTTAAAAATCAAACTGAATTGAACAATATATTGCTTAATGATATAAATGAGGTAAAACTATAAAAAAAGAAAATGTTAAACACAACATTATATTTCTTGAGAGAGGGAGAGGTGTAATCAGGGAGACACATATAAGGAGCTTCAGGGGTACAGCAAGGTTCTATTTCTCAAATTGGGTAGTATGTGCACAGGTGATCATTTTAGTATCATGCTTTATAACATATAAAAGAATATAGGTAATGTACTTAAAGTTTTAAGGAAAGAAATAATATGAGCAAAACAACGCAAACTGAGTAAAGCAATGCAACATACATAAACATGAAGAGAGTATCCAGAGAGATGTAAAAGTTAGGAAGTTATGGGTTAAACAAGCAACTAACAAAAAATATACATTTAACAAAACATACTGATTAAAAAAAAAAAAAGACTTGGAACAATGGGGCTGGGCACAGTGGCTCACACCTGTAATCCCAGCACTTTGGGAGGCCAAAGCAGACAGATCACTTGAGGTCATGAGTTCAAGTCCAGCCTGGCCAACATGATGAAACCCTATCTCTACTAAAAATACAAAAATTAGCCAGGCATGATAGTGCATGCCTGTAATCCCAGCTATTTGGGAGGCTAAGGCAGGAGAATCGCTTGAACCCAGTGGGTGGAGGTTGCAGTGAGCTGAGATCACACCCTGCACTCCAGCCTGGGTGACAGAACAAGACTCTGTCTCAAAAAACAAAATACAAACAGAAAAAAAATAGCTGGGCATGATGTCAGGCACCTGTAATCCCAGCTACTCAGAAGGCTGAAGCAGGAGACTCACTTGAACCCGGGAGGGGAGGTTGCAGTGAGCTGAGATCATGCCACTGCACTCCAGCCTGGGCAACAAAATGAGACTCTGTCTCAAAAACAAAACAAAAAAACCAACAAAGTTTAAAAAACTAACGTGGAAGAGAAAGTTGTAAGCAGTAGTAATACAACATAGTATGATATCAAACTATAGAGTTACAAATATTACAGTATGAGAAAAATTAAGAAGATTAGGTATGACTCGAAGGATCTTGGAAGTCATCATCAAAGAGACAATATTTGATTTGAGTCTTGGTGGGGGAAGGTTTTTCAAAGAGATGAAAAGCAGGATGAAGAAAAGAAAGTAAAGAACATCTTTAGGAATTAGCCACTACATAGAATGAACAAAGATCTACAAGGCAGTGGCAAAAAAAATAGACTTGGAACAGGTAACGGGGAAGGCCTTGAATGTTACTAAAGCATTTACTTTGTTTTCTAAAGGTAGCAGGGTTCTGAAGTAGGGAGGTAAGTGAGTGAAACTAAGAAGAATATAAAGTTAGGCGGTAAGTGACAAACTAGCTAGGGAAAACACTAGTTATCTATTATAATGATCCTAGGGAAAGATGACGAAGGTCAGAACTAGGGCAGCAGAGATGGAATAGAGGAAGCAGATATAATAAGAGACACTGCAAAGGTAGAATGACAGGACTTGGCAAATGATTAGACACAAGGAGGGAAAGTACAGGGATAAGATTACGATGTCACCAAAGATTTTAGGAAGGGTTTCTAGGAGAAAGACTGTACTTTTTAAAAGCTTCCTTTTCTGTCCCCATTTGATTTTTGGAAACAGTTCAAATAAGTAACAATCTTCTCTGACAATGTCTAAAGTCCATTAAAAACCCATAGTTGTTTCTATTTTTATTAACAAAATCATGTAAGTTATACCGTCACTTAATGATGCCTAGTGTTAAAAATACTTTCAGTATTGTTTTAATTGCTATTTGAGCCTCTACAATCACACACATTTCTGCAGAAGTCAAACAGAAGGTAAAGAGTATTTTCCGCTCATCAAGTGAGAAAGCAAAACATATATAGTAATTCCTCAGTATCTGTAGGAGAGCAGTTCCAGGACTTTTCCCACAAGTACCAAAAATCTGCAGATGCTCAAATCCCTGATATAAAATGGTGTAAGATTTGCATATAACCCTACTTTAAATAATCTCAAGATTACTTGTAATACCTAATACAATGTAAATGTTATATAAACAGTTGTTATATTGTATTGGTTAGGGAATAATGACAAGAAAAAACTCTGTACATAGTTCAGCACAGATGCAATTATTTTTTAAAAATATTTCCAATCAGCCATTGGTTGAATTCACAGATACAGAAGGCTGACTGTGTATCCAACCTAAATCTATGTGAATTTAACATGTTACATTTTTGATAAGTCATTCTGCTGCATTTTGCCATTAAAGAAATCTGAAAATAGACTGACATAAAATATATTAAGACTAGAATGACTGAATGAACTCAATTTCCTTATTTTGGCTGCAATCGTTTAAAAAAAATAAGAGCAGCAGCAACAACAAACCCACTGATACTTATACAGAAGTGTTCATTAACTACAGAAGTCAAATAATTTGCAGAATTTATTTGTTTATATCTAGGACAAACCATAACATAAAACACATTAAAATTATCTTATGTGGCCGGGTGCAGTGGCTCACACCTGTAATCCTAGCACTTTGGGAGGCCAAGGCAGGTGGATTGCTTGAGGTCGGGAGTTTGAGACCAGCCTGGCCAATGTGGTGAAACCTCATCTCTATTAAAAACACAAAAATTAGCTGGGCATGGTAGCACATGCCTGTAATTCCAGCCATTCAGGAGGCTGAGGCAGAAAAATCGCTTGAACCTGGGAGGTGGAGGTTGCAGTGAGTGGAGATTGCATCACTACACTCCAACCTGGGCGACCGAGCAAGGCTCTGTCTTTTAAAACAAAACAAAACAAAACAAAACTTATGCTTCAAAAAGGATTGCAAGTGAAAAAAAAAACAACTAAGTATATGTAAGAAAAATTAACACGCTTCTAACAACAAAAAATAAAAATTCTTAAGATGTGTAAACCTGACAAAGATAAAGAACTTCAGCCTTAGTCAAACAGCAGTGCTCCAAAAGTGAAACCCAAAAGTGATGAAAATGAGTTAACAGAGAAAATGTGGCCAGGTGCGGTGGCTCACGCCTGTAATCCTAGCACTTTGGGAGGCCGAGGTAGGTGGATCGCTTGAGGTTGGGAGTTTGAGATCAGCCTGGCCAACATGGTGAAACCCCAACTCTACTAAAAATACAAAAATTAGCCAGACGTGGTGGCACACATCTGTAATCCCAGCTATTCAGGAGGCTGAGGCAGAAAAATCGCTTGAACCCGGGAGGTGAAGGTTGCAGTGAGTGGAGTCTGGGTGACACAGCAAGACTCTGTCTTTTAAAACGAAACAAAACAAAACAAAACAAAAACCTTATGCTTCAAAAAGGAATGCAAATGAAAAAAAAAAACTAAGTATATGTAAGAAAAATTAACATGCTTCTAACAATAAAAAATAAAAATTCTTAAGATGTGTAAACCTGACAAAGATAAAGAACTTCAGCCTTAGTCAAACAGCAGCGCTCCAAAAGTGAAACCCAAAAGTGTTGAAAATGAGTTAACAAAGAGAAAATGCAGCTGAGCGCGGTGGCTCATGCCTGTAATCCCAGCACTTTGGGAGGCCGAGGTGGGCGGATCACGAGGTCAGGAGATCGAGACCACCCTGGCTAACACAGTGAAACCCTGTCTCTACTAAAAATACAAAAAATTAGCTGGGCGCGGTGGTGGGCACCCGTAGTCCCAGCTACTCGGGAGGCTGAGGTAGGAGAATGGTGCGAATCTGGGAGGCGGAGCTTGCTGTGAGCTGAGATCGCGCCAGTGCACTGCAGCCTGGGCAACAGAGTGAGACTCCATCTCAAAAAAAAAAAAAAAAGGAGAAAATGTTCTTTCTCTGACATCCTTCTGCTCCTTTCTAAGAGAAAGAGTAGGGATTAGATGACTGGAACCACAAAGTGAAGACTAAAAGGGTAAAAAGTGAAAGTTGAGGTTTGTAGTCATTCAAACTGGTCCTGATTTTAAGCAGGGCTTCACACCAGCCACTCCTAAGGTCTTTGGCAATATTGAAAGGAAAGCAAAAGTTGTCTTTGTTGGTCACCCACCATCTCTCCCTATTTCTGCCCTTAGGCAGCAACAATACTCAACATAAGTATCTTCTCACTGTCTTAAATCTCATAATCCACTCTACACTCATTCTATGTAAGGTGCCACAAAACTAAGTTTTTTTTTTTTTTTTTTTGAGGCAGAGTCTCGCTGTCGCCCAGGCTGGAGTGTAGTGGCGCAATCTCGGCTCACTGCAGGCTCCGCCCCCCGGGATTCACGCCATTCTCCTGCCTCAGCCTCCTGAGTAGCTGGGACTACAGGCGCCCGCCATCTCGCCTGGCTAATTTTTTGTATTTTTAGTAGAGACGGGGTTTCACTGTGTTAGCCAGGATGGTCTCAATCTCCTGACCTCGTGATCCGCCCACCTCGGCCTCCCAAAGTGCTGGGATTACAGGCGTGAGCCACCGCGCCCGGCCTCACAAAACTAAGTATTGATTAAATAACTTTTTTTTTTTTTTTTTTGGAGACGGAGTCTCACTCTGTCACCCAAGCTGGAGTGCAGTGGCATGAACTTGGCTCACTGCAACCTCCACCTCCCAGATTCAAGCAGCCTCAGCCTCCCGAGTAACAGAGATTACAGGCGCCCCGCCACCATGCCCCGCTAATTTTTGTATTTTAGTAGAGACGGGGTTTCTCCATGTTGGCCAGGCTGGTCTCGAACTCCTGACCTCAGGTGATCTGCCCGCCTCGGCCTCCCAAAGTGCTGGGATTACAGGCGTGAGCCATCGCGCCCAGCCGATGAAATAACATTTTAAAGTAATCCTCAAGTATTAAGGCTCAACCCTTTCAAGATTTAATCACTGCTAAAATGTATGGTATTTTCTGAGCAACTACTATGTTTCTAGCACTGTGCTAAATGCTTGAGGGCAGTGTTTTTAAAATCCATTAGAAAGTCATGATCAGCATTAAAAAAATAGCAAACATCAGACTATGTCACACATAGTAAGGTTAGGTACTGTTTCATAAAATTGTTTCAGTTATGTACATGTGTATATAACACTGGATGAAAATGTAAAATGTATTTCTTAATATAGGTGACAATTTAAAAAAATGTATGAAAGTCTCACACTACAGCAATGTAACTCCAAGTATGGTCCAATGACCAGTGCTGATTGGGGAACTGTTTGTTATCAGTTTGATAAAATAAGAAGTTTGTGACAGAATGTAGATCAATTAAGCACACTGACCTTTTTACAGTAGTAGCAAGACTTTCTCCATGCAAAAAGCAGTGCACTGACTGGGTGTGGTGCCTCACAGCTGTAATCCCAACACTCTGGGAGGCCAAGGTGGGAGGACTGCTTGAGCCCAGGAGTTCAAGAACAGATATTTATGTTGAGTATTGTTGTTGCCTAAAGGGCAGAGATAGGGAGAGATGGTGGGTGGCCAACAAAGTGGGCAACAAAGTAAAGACAAAAAATTTTACAAAAAATTTAAAAATTAGCTGGGCATAGTGGCGCACATCTGAGGTCTCAGCTACAAAAAGAAACAAACTTAAGTTCCATCTCTTCAATCCTTTACGGTCCCAGTTCTTGGAATTTGTTTCTTCATGTGAATCCTATAATGCTTGTGATCTATATCATTCCTTAAATACAGTAATGGGATCAACAGACAATTACTATAAGGCTTTAAAATCCTCATACACATGCAGTGCTCATGATGATGTGATGAGACAGAGAGAAACTGGCCTTGAGGACAGAATTTAGCTAAGAACTGGGTAAGAAAGGAGGAAATCTGGCTGGGCATGGTGGCTCACACCTGTAATCCCAGCACTTTGGGAGGCTAAGGCAGGCAGCCTGAGGTCAGGAGTTCAAGACTAGCCTGACCAGTATGGAGAAACCTCGTCTCTACTAAAAATACAAAATTAGCTGGGCGTGGTGGTGGACGCCTGTAATTCCACCTACTCAGGAGGCTGAGGCAAGAGAATCTCTTGAACCCAGGAGGCGGAGGTTGCAGTGAGCCAAGATCGCGCCACTGCACTCCAGCCTGGGCAACAAGAGCGAAACTCCATCTCGAAAAAAATAATAATAATAAGGAATATTACAGAAGTTATTGAGAAATAATCATTTGGATAGAGGGAAAATGTTGACATGTCTTTGGATCCCTGGCACCTATCTCAGTAGTCCTCAGATAGTCATCACTTTAATAAATGTTTCTCCCTGTCAGCTGAATTTAACTAAAAGAAAAAAAAATGTTGACTAACAAGAATAACTAAATTATATTATGTAGGAGATGGAGTCACATTATAGAAGACTTTTGAAGCCATCTAGAATTCTTTATATTTGATTCAGCAGGCAATAAAAGCCAGTTCTTGATGGGAAAAATAGTATCTCAAGATGGTCAAATTAGGTATATGTAAGTAAGATTGAAAGGGGAGGAGAACAAGGGAATGATACTATGGAAAAGAGTAACTACAAAGTGACTGCAGAAAAGAACACAAAATGGTAGAAATATGCTTTGGTAACTGATCGAAACAGTATTTTCTCTTGCTTACACACACACACACACACACACACACACACAGAGGCACACACACTGTACCCTGCAAAATATGAAGAGCAGTGGTGCCATTAACAAAAAAATTAATACTGCAGTTTAAAACTGATCAGTTTACAGCAGCATTTCTCAACCTTGCCATCACTCACATTTTGGACCAGATAAACATTTGTTGTGAGAGGCTGCTCTGTGCAAAGTGCACTGGAGGATGTTTAGCAGCATCCCTAACCTCTACCCACTAGAAGCCAGTTTACTATCATCCTTCCCTTCCAGTTGTAACAACCAAAACTGTCTACAGTCATTGCCGAATGTGTCCTGGAAGGCAAAATTACCCCCCAATAAGAACCACTGGTTTACAGCAAACTGGGTAATTTGATGTGGAAAATGTTGAGTGTATGCTAAAGGAACATCTTAAGATGTAAATATTAACTAGAAATCAGTTATATGTGAGAGCAGACAGATATTAAATCTGTTTATCAACTAATAAGGCATCAATGTTGACTTTGATAATCCCTATTGTTTTGGAAGATAATTAAGTATTGACACCAAAATTATATGTTATCTAGGATTTGGTGAACTGCTGGGCAACACAGTGAGACCTCATCACTACAAAAAAAAAAAATTAGCAGGGCATGGTGGCATGTGCCTGTGGTCCCAGCTTCTTGGAAGGCTGAGGCCTTCTTTAAGCCTGGGAGGTTGAGCTTGCAATGAACCATGATTACACCACTGCACTCCAGCCTGAGCAACAGAGAGAGACCCTGTCTAATTGGGGGAGTGTTAGAATGCCATGAGAAAAAAAAAAAAAGAATAAACTAGCCTTAGTTCTTTTTTTTTTTTTGAGATGATGTCTCACTCTGCTGTCCAGTCGGGAGTGCAGTGGCGCAATCTCGGCTCACCACAACCTCCACCTCCCAGGTTCAAGCGATTCTCTTGCTTCAGCCTCCCAAGGAGCTGAACTAGCCTTAGTTCTAAAGAGTGACTGTCTAAACTGGCTTCAATTAGGTAAACAATAGATACCTACTATACACAAGGTGCAGTGTTGTGATACAGGGGATACTAAAAAAATACAACTCTTAATAAAGTTTCTGCCTCTTAAAATGAAAGATAAGTACATACTAGTAACAAAGTAAAGTACGGCTTAATGCTGTGATACGGGCACTTAGCAAACCAGGCCAATGTCTGTTTGTTTTATTAAGGACCATTCCCAGAAACTAACAAAAGGGTAATTGTTTTCCAGAATAGATGTCTATCTACATTTATAACTTTAATCCATTTCTTTTGTCTTCTCCCTCATTAATTTTTTAACAGATGCAAAATCGTTAAGCAGGGAGTCCGATCGTACTTAACATGCACCAAAAACAGTTCTCAATCCCAGCTGTATGTTAGAATCAGTTACCTAGAGAACTTTAAAAAAATATTGATGCTCAGATCTCACTCCTAAACAATTAAATCAGGATCTCTACGGATGAGACATACACACAGGTATTTATTTATTTATTTTATTTATATATTAAAAAAAATAAAGACAGTGTCTCACTATGTTGTCCAGGCTAGTCTCAAACTCTTGGGCTCAAGGGATCCTCCTGCCTAGGTCTCCCAAAGTGCTGGGATTACAGGCATGAGCCAACCTCGCCTTGCCCACACAGATATTTTTAAAAAGCTTCCCAAAAGAATTCTAATACCAGTCAAGACTGGGAACCATCAATGTAAGAATGAATATAAACATGCTGCTAGAAGCAACAAAATTATATGAGGCACCAATTTGTTTCCAGGTGAAATTAGCATCTTAAATCATTCAACCTACCAAAATTTTAAAAAATCATTTTCATTTTTAAAACTCTGTAATTGAGAAATTAAAATAACACGTCCAGGATGCTTATGCCCATAATTTTTGTTCTGAAATTGGTATTATAATGTGTAATTATTTCATTTTACTCTATTAAAAACACATGTGGGTTCACATCATTATTGATGTTCCAGAATTTAGTGCAGTAGTCCCCCCTTATCCACAGTTTCACTTTCCGTGGTTTCAGCTACTTGCAGTCAACCACAGTCCAAGAATATTAAATAAAAAATTCCAGAAATAAACAATTCATAAGTTTTAAATTGTGCACCACCTCACTTCGCCCAGTCTGTGACATGAATCATTCCTTTGTCCAGTGTATCCACACTGTAGATGCTACCTGCCTGTTAATCACTAAGTGGCTGTCTCAGTTACCAGACTGACTATAGCAGTATTACAGTGCTTGTGTTCAAGTAACCCTCATTTTACTTAATCACGGCTTCAAAGTGTAAGAGCAGAGATTCACATATGCCAAAGAGAAGCTGTAAACTGCTTCCTTTAAGCGAAAAGGTAAAAGTTCTCAACTTAATAAGAAAAAAAAAAAAAAAAAAAAAACTCATGCTGAGGTTGCTAAGATCTAAGGTAAGATCTTTTATCTGCAAAATTATGAAGGAAAAAGAAATTTGTGCTAGTTTTGCTGTCACACCTCAAGTTGCACAAGTTATGGCCACAGGGCATAACTTTTATTATACTATATTGTTGTAATTATTCTATTTTATTATTAGTTATTGTTAATCCCTTGTTTCTAATTTTTAAGTTAAACTTTATCATAAAA
Organism: Hylobates moloch; assembly: GCF_009828535.3. Taxonomy (NCBI): domain Eukaryota; kingdom Metazoa; phylum Chordata; class Mammalia; order Primates; family Hylobatidae; genus Hylobates; species Hylobates moloch. The sequence goes on along the minus strand of NW_026652289.1, from coordinate 94,635,978 downwards.
ATGTATATATAGGGAAAATATAGTATATATAGGGTTCAGTACTATCTGTGGTTTCAGGCATTCATTGGAGGTCTCGAAACATATCCCGTGCGGATAAGGGGAAGACTGCTGTATTATTAAAAACTAAATTGTAGGCCGGGCGTGGTGGCTAACGCCTGTAATCCCAGCACTTTGGGAGGCTGAGGTAGGCGGATAGCCTGAGCTCAGGAGTTCGCAACCAGCCTGGGCAACACAGTGAAACCCCGTCTCTACTAAAACACAAAAAATTAGCTGGGCATGGCGGCATGTGCCTGTGGTCCCAGCTACTTGGGAGGCTGAGGCAGGAGAATTGCTTGAACCCGTGAGACGGAGGGTGCAGTGAGCCGAGATCATGCCACTGCATCCAGCCTGGGTGACAGAGCAAGACTCTGTCTCAAAAGCAAACAAACAAAAAACTAAATTGTAATGTGTTAGTCAAAAGAGACAAGGCTTAGTTAAGCCTTATTCACTATACATGAGAACTGTTTTACTTGAATTAGTATGGTATTAGTCAGGTATGGTGGCGTGTGCCTGCAGTCCTAGCTACTTGGGAGGCTGAGGCGGGAGGATCACTTGAGCCCAGGAAGCAGAGGTTACAGTGAGCCAAGGTCATGCCACTGCACTCCAGCCTGGGTGACAGAGCAAGACCTTGTCTCAGTTTAAAAAAAAAAAAAAAAAAAAAAAGGGCTGGGTGCGGTGGCTCACAGCTGTAATCCCAGCACTTTGGGAGGCTGAGGCCGGCAGATCACCTGAGGTCAGGAGTTCAAGACCAGCCTGGCCAACATGGCAAAACCCCATCTCTACCGAAATACAAAAATTAGCCAGGCATGGTGGCAGGTGCCTATAGTCCCAGCTACTCAGGAGGCTGAAGCGGAATTGCTTAAACCCAGGAGGAGGACATCGCAGTGAGCCGAGAACACACCGCTGCACACCAGCCTAGAAGACAGAGCAAGACTCCGTCTCAAAAAAAAAAAAAAAAAAAAAAATTAGTACGGCTATAAATGTAGAATTCCAAATAAGTTTAATATAATATTTCATCATTCAGTACTAATAAATTTAATATTATGGAACTGTTGCAGGCCTTACTTTCCACTTATTAATCATATGACTTTGAACAAATTCCATAAATCGCTCCCAATACCACCACCACCGCTCTTCAGTTTACTTTCATCTGCAAAATGAAATAGGAATGATTTGTCTGCTTCTATAGGGTGATCACAGGTATCAAGTGAAAAAATATACAAAAACATGCTTTGAAAACTGTAATATGCCATTAAAACATAAAGCATTATGGCTAAAGAAATTGGAAATGGGTCGGGCGCGGTGGCTCACACCTGTAATCCCAGCACTTTGGGAGGTTGAGGCAGGTGGGTCACAGGTCAAGAGATCGAGACCATCCTAGCCAACATGGTGAAACCCTGCCTCTACTAAAAATACAAAAATTAGCTGGGCGTGGTGACATGCTACTCGGGAGGCTGAGGCAGGAGAATGGCGTGAACCCAGGAGGCAGAGGTTGCAGTGAGCTGAGACCGTACACTGCACTCCAGGCTGGCAACAGAGCAAGACTCCATCTCAAAAAAAAAAAAAAGAAAGAAAGAAAAGAAATTGGAAATTGGAAATGTACCTGATTCTTCATCTGCTATATAAATGCAAACAAGAGTCCAATACAACTTTGTCATCAAAATTATAGTAGGCAAAGCATGGCCACAAATTCTTTGACATTTTTCCCTTCAAAGGTGAGGGTTGTACGCTGGTCTTTGCTCTAACCAACAGAGTATGTTGCAAGTAATGTTGTGACAATTTCTGGGCTCAGGTTTTTTGGGAGACTGGCAGCTTCTACTTCCTGACTCCTCAAACATGTATTCTTGGAACCTAGCCGCCATACTGTTCAAGTCAAAAGTTCAAGTCACGTGAAGAGGCTATGTGTGGGCATTCCAGTTGACATTTCCAGCTGAACACCTAGCCAACATCAAATGCCTTCACATGAATTAGCCATTTTGGATGTCCAGACCAGCTGAGCTCTCGGTTGACTCCAAACTCAGCTGCTGATCTGAATATGAACGCATTAAACTCTAGGTGAAAACCACTTAGCTAAGTCCAGGCAGGCTAGAGAAACAGGAGATACTAAATTATAGTTTTAAGCCACTGTGTTTTGGAGTGATTTGTTATGCAGCAATAGGTAACTGGGACAACAACAAGGTATTTTTTAAATGTTTCCTTAATTATATCTAATTTTATTAGCAACACATACTTGAAGACATTTTTTACTTTCACTTCCATAAATATAAGTGCATTTTCGTGTAGAAAAGTTCATAATATAGTGCTAGACTTATGAAAAAATTTAATGTACTGGCTTTATTTTCCAACTGTCTTACCCAAAAGTCATTTTGATTATTTTCCATTATGTCCACGCTTTTTTTTATTTTTTGAGACGGAGTTTTGCTCTTGTCACCCAGGCTGGAGTGCAATGGCGCAATCTCGGCTCACTGCAACCTCCGCCTTCCAGGTTCAAGCGATTCTCCTGCCTCAGCCTCCAGAATAGCTGGGATTACAGGCGTACGCCACCACGCCCAGCTAATTTTGTATTTTTAGTAGAGACCGGGTTTCGCCATGTTGGCCAGGCTGATCTCGAACTCCTGACCTCAGTGATCCGCCCACCTAGGCCTCCCAAAGTGCTGGGATTACAGACGTGAGCCACTGCGCCCAGCCACGTCCACATTAATAAACAAATGCCCATAAAGATTAAAGTCCAAGTAAATATATTAAAAAATGAAATGCTAAAAAAGGCACCTATAAAACATTTTTGTTAGTTTTTCTTATACATTGTTTTCTAAAAAAAAACAGATGTCCATGTGCAAAATTTCATTAATGACAGGTGCATTTTTTTTTTTTTTTTTACTACTGCAGGGTCTTCACTATCTAATATTAAAGATGCATCCAATGTGTCACAAGAAAAGGAATACATATTTCAAGGCAGCCATATCAACATGATAAAGACATAACACAACCGATATCACCTTCCAGATATGCTTAATGGTCCAGGGATATGTTGTAAGGAGAAACTACCCAAATCCATCATGAATGACATTCACCAACGAATCTTAAACAGAATCGGCTGAAATGCAAAATCTGCTTACATAGCAAAGCCGCAGCAGAGCAAGCCTAAAACAGGAATACTTCCTTAACAAATACCACTTGGCATTTTTAATGGCTGCAGCAAGATATTTACAAAACTAAGGATGCTTTGCAGATTCAGAAAAGGTAACATCCTTTAGTTATAAATCCCTTTCATCTGAAACCCTCAGGTCTCTTAACAAATACTAAATTCTCTGCAACACCTCCATGTCAGGTAAATTTTTTGTTAGTGATTAAGTGACTTGTTCAAGGTCACAGAACGAACTGGAGGCAAGAAATAAACCCAGGAGGGTGGTCTGCAGCTTTATATATAAATGCACATCACTGCAAGTAAGGATTCTGATAATTTCCAAGGTGGAGTGGCGGTGAAATTAACTTGTCCCACAACTCTAGGATGGAAGGCACTTTTTAGGAAAAAAAAAAAAAAAGCTTCTATTCGAGGAAGTCATAGTTTTAACTCTGACAAGCTTATAGGGTCTTTAAACTCAAACTTCACTAAAATCAAGTGTGACTGGGGAAGACAAGAAACTGGGAAACGGTTTTAGGAGCTGTAGTAAGGCCTGGGATTGTAGGCAGATTGCAGAGAATTAAAAAAAAAAAAAAAACCGGAAGCAAGAGGAAAGAGGTCAAAGTCAGGTATAAGTGTCCAAGAGAACGGAAGAATGGTCAAAGCCACCTTTTAAAACCAAAAAACCACACGAAACTCGCTTGGCAATCCTAGGTGGGTGGCGTAAAAGACTCAAGGTTGGGCCCTTCCTCTCCACAAGCTGATTCTACCTTTCGGAGTTGTCCCACCCCTCTCCGCGGACAGGGCTTGTCTCCTGGGTGACCAGCAGCTGGTGGAAGGAGAGGGGGTTCACAGCGGTCGACTTCCCAGAGAACAGGTGCCAGGGCCCAGGACCCACACTCACCGTGACGCCGGGCGCACTTCACTAACGCCAGCCTTCTCGCCAAATGCCCATCTCCCAAGAACTCGAGGGAGAATTAGCCTTGGCTACCAGGACGGAAGCCAGCCCAGCACATCCCCTTTTCCCGATTTGCATTGCGAGGCGACGCGTCGCGTCTCCAGACGTCACGGTAGGGGCGGGGCTTCGCGTGCGCTCCCTTGACTCCTCTCTCTTCCACCGCCCTCCCCCTTTCGGTGAGGGCCGCGCGGCGAGACGAGGGAGGGTCGAGGAGGACGTTATGGGTGGGCGGTGGCGGCAAGGGCGGGGTTTCTCTGAGCCGGATCAACATAGTTGGCCGGTCCCTTACCCCCCGCACTGCACCGTGCATTTCCGGGTTGCAACCCGGCGCCTGGGCCTTGTTGTGGAAGAAGCAAGGTTGCTCTTGCGTCCCTATACTGCATTATTTTCCTCCTCTGATTGGAAATGAGAAAAAACCTAAAAGGGAATTTGACGCCCCTCTATTTCTGGCCATACATTCTCTGAAGCCAAGTCTTTGGTCAACGAAAAACAAGTATTATCCTAAAACATATTTTATGTACAATTTTCAACGTCACTTAAAAGGCTCCGGCTAGACTGGGCACGGTGGCTCACGCCTGTAATCCCAGCGCTTTGGGAGGCCGAGGCGGGCAAATCATGAGGTCAGGAGTGCGAGACCAGCCTGTCCAACAGGGTGAAACCCCCGTCTCTATTAATACAAAAAATTAGCTTGGCGTGGTGGCGTGCGCCTGTAATCCCCGCAACACCAGTGGCTGAGGCAGGAGAATTGCTTAAACCCGGGGAGCGAAGGTTGCGATGAGCTGAGATCGCGCTACTGCACTCCAGCCTGGGAAGCAGAGCAAGACTCCATCTGGTTGGGCAAAGGCCCCGTCTAACAGAAACAAAATGAGAGGTCTGAACTTTCTCGCGAGCTGATCTTTGTACTCTCTTAGAGAAAGGTGATTGGATGCTCCGGTTACCTGTAAACATAAAATTGACTTGGGTGGAGCTTTAGGCAGTAGTCACTAAGTCCTCAGGAACACTCCAGGTGTCTCAAGGATGGGAAATCTGGCTAGCGAGGTCTAGTAAATGCTTTAAGTGAAAGTGTGTGCCACATTAGGTACAGTGTACACTGTTCGGGTGATGGGTGCACCAAAATCTCAGACATGACCACTAAAGAACTTTTCCATGCAACCTGTTCCTCCAAAACTACTGAAATAAAATTTTTTAAAAATAAAAAAGGATAAAATAAAGAAAGTGTGTTCAATGAATTTGTAATGAAGGCGAGTTGCAGTGGCCCAGGCCTGTAATCCCAGCACTTTGGGAGGCTGAGGCAGGAGGATCCCTTGATCCCAAGAGACAGAGACCAGCTTGAGCAACAAAGGGAGACCCTCATCTCTACAAAATAAAAATTTAAAAATTAGGCCGGGCGCGGTGGCTCATGCCTGTAATCCCGGCACTTTGGGAGGCCAAGGTGGGCAGATCACTTGAGGTCAGGAGTTTGAGACCAGCCTGCCTAAAATGGTGAAACCTCGTCTCTACTAAAAATATAAACATTAGCTGGGCGTGGTGGCGCGTGCCTGTAATCCCAGCTACTGAGGAGGCTGAGGCAGGTGAATCGCTTGAACCTGGAAGGTTGAGGTTGCAGTAAGCTGAGATCGTGCCACTGCACTCCAGCTTGGGCAACAGATCGAGACTCCTTCTCCAAAAAAAAAAATCTAAGTTACAAATAGCATTTCCATTTTCCATAGAATCTAAAACTCCCCAAATTGCTGTGAACTACAGCAGTATTTTCTCCATTTGGTAAGAGACATAAGGACAGCTTAACTACCCTTCTTTATCCAAACTAAGTCAAAAACAGAACCCAGGTTTCCTGATTCCCACTCCCAAGTTAAAACTAAATAGGTTTTATGTATGTTGCGGCTGTTGCACCCTTTTCCTCTTTGAAATAAAACTTTTCTATTTCATTGGGGAAAGAAAACGTGACTGAAAGTCCAAAGTGTGGCCAAGCATGGTGGCTCACGCCTGTAATCCTAGCACTTTGGGAGGCCAAGGCGGGCGGATCACGAGGTCAGGAGATGGATACTATCCTGGCTAACATGGTGAAACCCCATCTCTACTAAAAATACAAAAAATTAGCCAGGCGTGGTGGAGGGCGCCTGTAGTCCCAGCTACTCAGGAGGCTGAGGCAAGAGAATGGCATGAACCCAGGAGGCGGAGCTTGCAGTGAGCCGAGATGGTGCCACTGCACTCCAGACTGGGTGACAGAGCAAGACTCCATCTCAAAAAAGAAAGTCCAAAGTGTTAGCTTAGAGCTCAAAACACTAGCTGCTGTTTCAAGGTCCAGGACATTAAATCCAGATGAGGGCCTTCACCTTTGACACCTGCCCTCAAGTCCTTCAGACATGTTGAGAGAGACTGAGACAGGGGTCTTCAAGGGTCAGGCAGGAAGGAGAAGCACAGCAATATACATATATAATATGCATACAACTGATTAGGTTTGTTTAAGAGTAGTGGGGATTAGGGCCATGTGGAGAGCTCATGGCCTGTCTACATTGTTGCCATGTGGTAATGGGGCAGAGTGTTGCCAATTTTGTGATTTTCTGTGTGTGGGAAAAATCTCCAAACTGGTTTTTACATTTAGGGAATGTATATATATATATATATAAAATCTCCCATATACATACGGATTATGTTGGTTGACAACAACAGTATACATAAAAAAATTTACAAACACTGCAAAACAAAATCCAAGCCATCTGTTTGTGACCACAGTCATAAGCATTAACTTAGCCAGGGGCTTATAGATAATTCTCTGTTAAAGAGGAATTCTGAGAAAAGACTAAGATAACCAAAATGAACGTAATGTCAAAGAATGAAATCAAGGGAACAATTTGGATTTTGTTTCAAAGTCAAGTGTTTTTTAAAGAATCTTTCCATACTTCATGTTTTGTTCTATAGAGTTCAAACTTTTAACTTCCATGGCCCTTTAGATCTCTTTCGAGCACATTCCATGATTTCTCTCCTGATCATACTCCCTCCACAAAAACCTTTTTCGGCTGGGTGTGGGAGCTCACTCCTGTAATCCCAGCACTACAGGAGGCTGAGGTGCGTGGATTGCTTGAGGTCAGGAGTTTGATATCAGCCTGGGCAACATAGCAAGACCCTATCCCTACAAAATATTAAAAAATTAGCCTGGCACAGTTGGTGCATGCCTGTAGTCCAAGCTACTTGGGAGGCTGAGGCAGGAGGATTGGTTGCGCCTAGGAGTTTGAGGTTTCAGTGAGCTGTAATTCCACCACTGAACTCCATCCTGGGTGACTGAGTGAAGACCCTGTCTCTTTGAAAAAAAAATAATAATAATAATTAATTTTTAAAAACCCCTTTTTCATTTCCCAACATTTTTTGGCTACTATGATCTCTAAGTGTTACTTGAAATAACTTCCAGTGAATCCACACTTGATGTTGCAGAGCCTGAGTTTGCTGCAGAAATATAATTTCCCACACTCTATGCCTAAAGGGGATTCAGAGCTATCACTTAAAACCAAAAGTATTGGTTTTTAAAGGTGCTTAGACAAAACAGTCAGGAAAGGCACTCTAAATGTTTAACAGCAATCATCTTTGGGGTATGGGCATTTTGGTAGGTACAGTGTGGTGGACGTCCGTATTTTATCCACCTGAGAGATTATTTGAGCTTGTTACACTGAATGTGTATTACTTTTATAATCAAAAATAATTAAGATTTAAAACAACATATTTGACTAGTAAAAAGCACATTATATAAATCGGTTTAATAATAATGTTAAGGAGGCCATTTAGCAATGATTTGACCAAATCCATATCAAAGTTTGATTGAATTTTTTGGAAATCAGATATTGTGTTACTCTCTGCTCTGTTCTTCGTGAAGTCTTTCCCTTAAACAACTACAAACTTATACGAACAATAGTTCGCAAAACTTTGTTGTCCTCTTCCTCTGTAGAAATTAAAACCAAATATATATAATTGAGAAATAATTATAATACTCTTCATTCCTATAAAAGTAATTAAGATAGACCTGTAGGATTGTTGAGCATGGCTGCTAAATACAGTAACTAGTAACCACAGCTAGTTGTAAAATTAAAAATTCAGGTCAGTCAAAATATCCATATTTCAGGTGCTCAACAGCCACTGGTAGCTACTGGTTACCTTATCGACCAGCAGATATAGGCTGTTTCCATTATTAGAGAAAGCTCTAATGGACAGCACTGGACTAGGGTATGTATTCTGTATTTTTCCCCTCACCCACCACCCTGTAATGAACAATAGTTCAGAGTAAAAGTGAAAAAAAAATGTGTATTGTAACAAACCAGGCAGCAGTATCTATGGCACCTAGAATCTAAGTGGTCATCAGCTGTTTAGAGGCATGGCCTGTATTTGATCATAGCTTCAAATTACGTGCCATCCAGCATAAGCAGTAGTCGAAAATCGGGTTCATCTTCCATTCATTTAACAAGTACTTGCTGAATGCATGTTCTATGCCAGGCATTGTTTTAGATTCACGATATAAAATTCCTGCTCAACACAGAGCTGACTTACATTCTAGTTGAGGAGACATACAGTAAGCAAATACACATAGATTATGTCAAGTGTTGTTAAGTGCTAGAAGTGTTAGAAGAAAAGTAAAACAGGATAAAGGACTAGCAAGGACAGTGGTTTTTGTTTGTTTGTGGGTTTCGTTGTTGTTGTTGTTGTTTTTGAGACAGGGTCTTGCTCTGTTGCCCAGGCTGGAGTACAGTGGCATGTTCATGGCTCATTGCAGCTTCGATCTCCCAGGCTCAAGTGACCGTCCCACCTCAGCCTCTCTAGTAGCTGGGACTACAGGCATGCACCACTATCCCCAACTAATTTTCGTATTTTTTGTAGAGATGGGGTTTCACCTTGTCATCCAGGCTGGTCTTGAACTCCTGGCTGAAGTGATCCTCCTGCCTCGGCCTCCCAAAGTGCTGGGATTACAGGTGTGAGCCACTGTGCCTGGCCAACAGTGATTGTGTGTGTGTGTGTGTGTGTGTGTGTGTGTGTGTGTTTTGGCACTAAGATTTTTATGTACCCACCTTATTGCTTTCTTTAAACATTATATAAACATAAGCCAAATTATTATCTGGGGTTGCGATAGAAACCATCTTGTTACAAAGTGGTGGCAGATCTATGCTTTTATGTTTTAATGGCCCCTCTCAACCTCTGGCTGTTACTTCTCTGTCTTTCCTCAGTTGTGCCTTAACAGTCTATTCTAACTCCTGTAAAACAAGGACTAAAAGTACCAACCTCGTTGTTACGAGGTTTAAGAGAAGGCCCAGCACTAAGCCAGGCTCTCAGGAAAATTCAAACAGTTCCTCCTTGCCCTTCAATATAGCTCCTTCTCATCTGTCGTGGGCTGAGGAACCACTGAGCCTGTAAACCAGGCACACAGGTATAAGTCCACAGACCAGGTGAAGGCCTAGATGGTAAAGTATTAATACATGGGTTTTGTGACTCCACTACCAACTTCCAGGCTAAGGAAGGACTGACTTAGTGAGCAGTTCCGAGACCACTGAGCTCATGGTTCCCTGTGGCTGCCTCCCTTGTACCTCCATCATGATCAGGGCTTGAGGAGGGTCCTATCAATTCCCTTTGCCACACTTGGAAAAGCACGAGGGATGCAGCACAGGCCGAAAACTGACTGACCAGCCCCAGGGAGTCGATGGGGAACACTGGTAAGCCAATCACAAAGTTGGTGCCATTTGCTCTTAGGGAGGAGAGGCGGGGCCTGGGCAAGGACAACAGCTGGAAGGTGAAGGACAGGCCTGGCTCTCAGTAGTGGTAGTGATCCAGCTTGAAGGGACTATCACAGGACACGCCCAGGTACTGGGCCTGCTTCTCAGTCTGCTTGGTCAGTTTCATGTTCACCTTGCCCAGATGGGCTTCAGCCACTGCCTCATGCAGCTGGAAGTGAATCTCAATGGGGTACTTGTGTGAGTGGGTCCACAGCTCAATCTGCACCATCACATGGTTGGTGAAGGAGTTACTCATCACAAAGCTGGGTTGGTCCATAGCACAACCCAGGTAGACCAGCTGACACTCAGCCAGCAGGATGGTGCCACGCCCATTCTTTAGCCAGTGCTGGTCCATCTGGGGCTTGATGTTCACCTTCTTCATAGCATTCTTGTTGAGCCACCTGACATCGATTTTCACGTCAGAGTGTCCAGTGTTACACACGATGGCATCATCCTTCATCTGTTCAAAGTGCCTGTTGGGCAGCTAGCCAAGGATGATGTCAACACAGCCTGTGGTGGTGACAAAGATGTTGCCCTCCTGACAGGCCTTCTCCATGGTGGTGGTCCCCTCATAGCCCTGCATGGCAGCCTGCAGTGCATTGATGGGGTCGATCTCAGTGATAATGACGTGAGCCCCGAAACCCTGCAGGGCCTGGGCACAGCCCTTGCCCACATCACCATAGCCCGCTACCACAGCTACCTTGCTGGCAATCATCACACCTATGGCCTACTTGATGCCATCTGAGGAGGGACTGGTGGCAGCCATAGAGGTTGTCAAACTTGCTCTTGGTGACAGAATCATTAATACTGATGGCGGACACCTTCAGGATCCCATTGGCCATCATCTTGTATAGGTTGTGGACCTCAGTCATGGTCTTCTCGGAGATGTCTCTGATGCCCAACAGGAGTTGTGGGTACTTAGTGTGGGTGAGGTTGGTGAGGTTCCCAGTGATGTCCAGAATCATGTTGAGGAGCTTGTCCTTGAAGTACAGTGTCTGCTTGGTGCACCAAAGGTACTTTTCCGTTTCTCCCTTCCAGGCGTTCACTGGAATCCCAGCCTTGGTAATGGCAGCTGCTGCATGGTCCTGGGTGGAGAAGATGTTGCAGCTGGACCACTGCACTTCAGCACCCAGGACAAGGAGGGTCTCAGTGAGGACGACTGTCTCCACAGTCATGTGCAGGCAGCCGGTGATGCGGGCACCCTTCAGTGGCTTGGAGGCTGAGTACAGCTCCTATACGTGCATCAGGCATGGCTTCTTGTTCTCCTCAGAGTCCAGGGCCTTGCATCCCCAGGCGGCCAAACCAATGTCAGCAACTTCATAGAGTAGTTAATGAGACATTCTGGCAGTGCTTCTGCACAGAATGATGGACACGGGCAAAGAGGACCAAGCCTCAAACCGGGGACAGGCACAGGGCCGTCAGCACTGGGCAAGGCAACAGTGGTATTTGTAATGGGATAGTCAGGGAAGGACTCCCTGTGAAAGTGACATTTCCATAGAGCCTTTGGTGAAGAGAGGGAACAAACCACGGATACATGTGGGAGAAGAGCAACCAGGCAGTGGGAGCAGCACAGGTGAAGGCAGTGAGGCAGGAAAAGGTGGGTGTGCTGGAGGAACAGCAAGGAGGCCATATGGCTGGCATAGAGTGAATGAGTGGGATCATGATAAGAGATGATCTCAGAGGGGTGGGAAGGGAATGGAGCACAGATTACATAGGGCTTTGTAGGTCACTAAAATATGTGTATCCAGAATAATGCAAGAAGTGAATAATGTTAATAATTTATTTAAAAATCGTAGCTTTTATTCATATGATACAATTAGCAACATTGTATAAAAATTTTCATTCCAATTTTTTTTTTTTAGCCAAAGCATAAGTATCGTGTGGTTTCTTTACTAAGCATTTATTCTTTTCTATCCATCTGTTTTTTATTGCCTAAAGACAATGATTACCACTGGTAAAGGCTTCACATAAAATAAATTTAACAATTTATTTGAGCAATAAAGGATTCGTGAATGAGGCAGCACTCAAAATTGGAATAAGTTCAAGGCTGGGTGCAGTGGCTCATGCCTGTAACTCTAATACTTTAGGAAACTGAGGTGGGAGGATCGCTTGAGCCTAGGAATTCAAAACGAGCCTAGGCAACATGGTGAGACCTTGTCTCTACCAAAAAGTAAAAAAAAAAAAATAGCCCAGCATGGTGGTGCATGCCTGTAGTCCCAGTTACTTGTAGCCTGCAGTGAGGTGTGATCATGCCACTGCCCTCCAGCCTGGGTGACAGCACAAGACTTTGTCTCACAAAAAAAAAAAAAAACAACTTTAGAGAGCTCCACTTTAACAGCATGAGCAGCAGCATGCTTATAGGCTGAATGAACATGGAGGCAAAAGTAAAGAAGTTCCTTCATTGGCTACAGCTAGGCATTTGCCTTTCTTAGGTATGATCCAGTGAAAGTCCCTAGTTATATAACTCACAGCTGGCTGGCTTTTTGGTCATTGGCTGGTAGTTGGCTCTATGATTGGCTGAAGCATGGCTTGGGGTGTGTGTGTGTGTGTGTGTGTGTGTGTGTGTGTGTTTAAATTTAATCAGTTTCCCAGAGGATGAAGAAAAGCTAAGCAGAGCATACATGCTCAAGTATTTACATCTCAAATTTACCCATCAAATAAATGACTTCCCTGGGAAGAGCTAATAAAGAGGTGCAGAAAGGTCAGGAGTTACACTAATTACATTCCCTCCAAAAGGAAGAAACATCAAAAGTGGGAGAGAAAGTTTCTCCCTTGCGATTGTCCAACAATCTAAAAAAAAAAAAAAAAAACTCTAGTTCAGACATGTAAGATATTAGCATTATGAAAAAGAGGAACATTTGCTAGAATTTAGAGACCCAGAGATTTGACAATGCATATGAATAGCTAAAGATAATACACTCATAAGTAATTTTTTTCTTTTTTTTTTTGAGACGGAGTCTCACTCTTTTTGCCTAGGCTGGAGTGCAGTGGTGCGATCTCAGCTCACTGCAACCTCCACCTCCCGGGCTCAAGTGATTCTCCTGTCTCAGCCTCCTAAGTAGCTGGGATTACAGGCTCACCCCATCACACCTGGCTAATTTTTGTATTTTTAGTAGAGATGTGTTGGCCAGGCTGGTCTCGAACTTCTGACCTCAGGTGATCCACCTGCCTTGGCTTCCCAAAGTGCTAGGATTACAGGCGTGAGCCACTGTGCCTGGCCCCACAAGTAATTTTTTTCAATTCTCTTCCAGATTTTCTTTTCCAGAGACTGGGTCTCTCTCTATCACCCAGGCTGTAGTGCAATGGCACAATCAGACCTCACTGCAGCCTTGAACTCTTGGCCTCCAGTGATCCTCCCACCTCGGCCTCCCAAAGCCCTGAGATCACAGGTGTGAGCACTATAGCAGGCCTCTTCCAGCTTTTTTTTTTTTTTTTTTTTTTAAATATTTGGGCTTTACTCCTGACTTCAGGCAATGGTAAACTAAGTTTACATTAGCAAGAAAATGGTGACAGAGGGAAGAGGGGAAAAGTAAGAAAGGTCAGGAAGTAAGGGAATTAGGAAAAAAGAAGAAAAGAGAAAGGAAGATGAGATAATCGTTGTTAGAAAGTAGGTGTAAATAGTCTCAGACTTTTTCTGTGCATCTCCACTGCATTCTACAGAGTTGAGAGAAAGTCGATAAAAAATTTTAATCAGTTACAAGGAATGCCTCTAAATTAAGTTTTGGTTTGCTTGTGTAAGGTTTCTGGGTACAGAAACAACCCCAGGCTAATGGCCTTCTTTTTTTTTTTTTTTTTTTTTTTTTGAGACGGAGTCTTGCTCTGTCGCCCAGGCTGGAGTGCAGTGGCGCAATCTCGGCTCACTGCAAGCTCCGCCTCCCGGGTTCACGCCATTCTCCTGCCTCAGCCTCTCCGAGTAGCTGGGACTACAGGCGCCCAACACCACGCCCGGCTAATTTTTTTTGTATTTTTAGTAGAGACGGGGTTTCACCGTGGTCTCGATTTCCTGACCTCGTGATCCGCCCGCCTCGGCCTCCCAAAGTGCTGGGATTACAAGCGTGAGCCACCACGCCCGGCCGCTAATGGCCTTCTGCTTATTTTGCTTTAACACCGCATCGGACCAGTTGCATAGCCCATTAAACACTTTATCTCTAGAGGATGCGTCACCAGACAAAATGGTGGCAAGTCTGGGCTGTCCTCCTAGATATCAACATCAAAATTTAGGTACTTACCACTCTTTGCACTTCACTAGGACTCTATCAGCAACTGGTTTATCTTAACTTATAAAAAAAAATTGATGGC